>NW_026707038.1:0-167237 GCF_024137745.1 Phymastichus coffea | reverse complement strand
CGCGTGAATGAGAAGAAAAAAACAAGAGACAGAAGAAGGAACGGACTGATAAGGTCGCTCCCGTTCTTCCGGCTAAAGGCCGACACTGGAGAACTGTCCGTCATCTAAAACTCCGAACTCTCGCTTTCTATCCTTCGAGGCGCTCATTGTCCGTTGGCTCTTGCGCCAAATGCATTAGCGCGCCTCTTTCCCCGTCTGCAGTCTCGCCGGCGTCGACGACCACTGTTATGAGTCACTCGTCGTCGTTTATTCCGCGTTATCCGAGCTGCAGACGCGCACGTGCACCAGTGTCTCCAGTGTCGGCCAAAACATATGTAGTTCAAGGAAACCCGCAGCGGGTCGTCGTTACATCGGCTCGCTAAAGTCGCCTATCTCGTCTCGCGTTCTTTGCTGGATTAGACTTTTGGAGAAAAGTCCAAGTCGAATGGAGCGTAACGAAAAAAATGCCGGAGCCCGAGCGCCGAGGCATGGAAAAAGAGAGAATAAAGGCGCCTCGGTCTTGAAAATTACTCGAAAAACAAACGCTTAACGATGTGGCGGAGAGCGCGCTCTGGAAATTGGCCGCGCCAAGCTCCAGCTACGTGCGCGGACGAACCACGCGAGACTAGGGCCGCGATTTTCCGGAACATTTCGCGGACTCTCGCACGGCCGCCAGAAGGGAGGAAGGAAGGAAGGAAGGTAGGAAGATAGGTAGGAAGGTAGGAAGGTAGGTAGGTAGGTAGGAAGGAAGGAAGGAAGGAAGGAAGGTAGAAAAAAGATAGAGCTGCCTCGAAAGGTTAACTTAACTGCGTGGAGGTTTTACGATTGCTGGCTCGCTGGAAAAAGCTCTCTCCGCGCGCTGAAAAGAGATGCCAACAAAGAGGCAATTATCGGCAAAAAAGGTAGGCTCGCGGAAAAATGCGCGCCAAACGAAAAGGTAAAGTAATAGAAGCAGTTAGGATTGCGCGCCGCCGCCGCCGCCGCCGCAGAGACAGAGCAGAGGAGCCTTGGCTGCCGAGCGAGAGATAAAAATAAAAGTGTTCGTTCGCCAAGGGGTCCGTGCACTCTCGAGAGCTATGTACGGGAGCTGCTGCTGCTGCTGCTTCCTCGTCATAGTCGTCAGCGAGAGAGGAGAGAGAGAGAGAGAGAGAGAGAGAGAGAGAGAGAGAGAGAGAGAGAGAACCGGCTTCCCACACGTTGCTGCGAAAAAACGGAAATTTATACGAGTGCGATGCACCCTTCTGCCTGTGCTAGCGCTGCTGCTGATGCTACTTCGTTACCCCCGCTTCTTGCGCGCTCATGAAAAATCGATGCGCGTCCTTGCGCAATCGTTCGTTAAAGACGACCGTGACTCGCTTGTACTCGGCCCCGATTGTTGCGTAAGCCTAAGCGAGTCGATTTATGCTATCGATTAGTTGACGATAGCTGTCAGTCGCGTATGATCGATTGCGCTGCGACCACGCACATTCGCAAAGCGCTTCATTAACGCCCTCCTCGCGCCATTCCTTCTCACGGCAGATCCAGCGTGTTCTATGATTTCGAAGAAGGGGAAAAAAGGCAATGGAGAGAGTGAGCGAAGTGAAGACACCTGTGACTTTCTCACGCGCAACCGCGTTACATGTTTATCTCTCTCTCTCTCTCTCTCTCTCTCTCTCTCTCTCTCTCTCTCTCTCTCTCTCTCTCTCTCTCTCTCTCTCTCTCTCTCTCTCTCTCTCTCTCTCTGGCGTGGAGAGCAAAAATCTATGCAGCAGCCGAATTCTTCGTCCCTCTCACCCCGCCGCTATCGTGCGTGTCCGCTCGACAATCGTTTTTTCTTGACGAGAGCTCAATGGCATTCTCGGACGTGGATTTGTCGATTTTTGATCGACGAGGGTGCACTGGTACACAATGCTCGCGGCATGATTCACCAGAATTTCCGTACTTTTGGCTCTTCCCACGATTCTCCCCTGGGCTCGCCTTATTCACTCCGCTTTTCACTGCTGCCCTCTGGGCCAAGCCTACTAATCTCGTCAATTTGGCGCCATCGGGCCAACTTGCACGCTCGAGCAAACGATGCACAGAGCGCCAAACGCGAAACAAGATCGAGCTGGCTAGGCGTGTTCTGCGATTGCGTAAATGAAGTTTTTGAGATGTCGAGCGGCGGAGGTTGGCGCGGCTAGGACGCAGGAAAATGATGGGAAATAATTCGAGGTCTGCGTAAACGCAGGTTGTTAAAGGCCTACTGCTCGCTCGAGCGGAGAGTTAGATGTTAAGAGAGTTAGCCCCAGAGCGAGCAGTAACACGGATGCCAGCTTGTCTAGCAGCGCTCTAAACGTGCGTATGAGTCGTATTAACGCTCGCTACGAGAGAGAGGCGCGTAAAATGAGGTGGGGTACTGACCGCCGACATTCCATTGCTCTCTCTCTCTCTCTCTCCCTCCCTCTCTCGCTCTCGCAGCAGCGACTTTGCGCAACTCGCGCGAATTATTCAATGCGCTCGATTCTTGGCTGCAGGAGCGATCGACCGTTGAATGCTATCCCGAAAAACTCACGCCCGGCCGTAACATACACACCGATTAGGATCGCCGCCGTCGAGAGATCGAAGCGAAAACCGAGGTTCCACCCGCATTCTAGTCCAGTAACCGCAGTAGCGCGATACGCGCGAGTCGGTAAGGGAAGGGGAGCTCATTATCAATTTGGAGTGCTCCGCGGGGAATCCGTTAAGCGCTGGAGCTCGCGAAGAATCTGCATTGTGCAAGAGAGAATTTAATTAATACTATATTTATTTGTGCTTATGTTCAATAGAACCGTAAAGCATTTAAGTATACAAGTGATATACTCATATAATATATATAAATGAATACAAACAATAAACCAAATATCTTTAACTTCGAAAAAATACATAATTTAAGTGAGCTCTAAATAATGTTGATTATGCTGTCTGCGAAGCTAGTTGGGTAACACATTTTATCATTTCTCGAGTAGAAAACAACCATAAATAAGATTAATTCTTATACAAATTCAACAGAAATAAGTTCATATTTCAGGTAAAGTGTATTTATGATCTTAAGAATAATTTATTCCGAGTATATATACGATAGATTCTGAATTTGCTAAGCGTTGCGACGTCACAATTTCCATTCAAGAGGTAATCATAGAGCGAGGATTTAAACGAATCTGTAGATGGCTTAATTCTAATTACATAACGTACAGTGTCTCTCAATTTCAGAACCTGTACTGAAGGATCTTTCGTGTATATTTGTATTCATCCTCGGAAGGCTAAATGACGAAGATGTACCCATTTTGAGTAATCGGATGGTGCATCTAATATCTGGATTTAATGTTGAAAAGATTGTTTCAAATTGGTATACCCCAAACATTGGGGTATATCAGTTTAAAAGATTTTATAAGTAGCGACTGCTATGAAATATTGTCTTTTAATTGTGAGCAGTCAAGTTAATCGTTTGTAGTAGGACTCTAGGGTTCCATCCCTTCGTAGTTTAAAGATAAATCTAACTACGTGATTCAGTAATGTTTGAAATTTATTGTCGAGGTATAATGGGAAATCGCAATAAACTAAGCAACAATAATCGATTTGAGTAAACAAAAGTGCAAAGGCCAGCTGTTTCTAAGTATCGGTTGATAAGTAATTTGCTCTATAACGTAGTCATTTTAAGTTACAATACCGTCGTGTTACTATTTTACTGACTCGGGTGTTCTAAATAAGATTATTGGTCATAGTAAGAATTTAAAGTGATTAGAGAAAGTTGCATTGTTTCGACATATTTGAGGTTTTACTTTGACGCAAAGATTTCAAACTCTATCTTCGTCATCATTTAATAACTTGATGTAAACAAGGAGGTCTATTATTTTACACCGAAAGATATATTTTGAAATCGTAATTAAATAATGCACAAATATTGTTGCAATAAATAACTAACTTATTGTATTATTGATGAGCATGATGAAGGCAATCGGACTCGAATTTGAACTTGGAAAATTCCTGATGATAATTTAAAAAATTCAGTACACTGACCTTGCAAATTAATAACAGCTTGAAATCTACTAGTTAGATAAGATCAGAACCATTTAATAAAATGGTCTGAACAATTCAACTTTCTCATCACTTGGAGTAACACAGCATAATTTACTGAGTTGAAGGTCTTACAGAAATCAACATAAAGAGAATGGTAACTAGCGCATTATCAATTCCTTTTTGATATCATCAGTAATTTCGAGTAGAAGTGTTGGGTCATATGATTCTTGCGAAAACCAGATTGTGATAATGACAGTAATTTATTATCCTCAAGATAGTTTATTAATTCGAATGTTAAAAATTTGTCAAAGACTTTTGCAAATCGGACTAAATTAGCAATGGGATGTAAATCTGATGGAGTTTTAGGATTTGTAGTTGTTTGAGAGGTGTAATCAGGGCTCATTTCCAGATCTTAAAGTAAATGTAGGTAGCAATAGAGAGAGAGAGAGAGAGAGAGAGAGAGAGAGAGAGAGAGAGAGAGAGAGAGAGAGAGAGAGAAAGCCGTTACAGAAGTCATATCGGCGTGCAACCCCACAGCTCGGCTCGCTCGTTACGTAACTCGCACACGCAATCCTCCTTGTCGGGAATGCGGATGCTGCGCGTTAACGAGACGCTGCCTCGCGACCGCACTCTTTCGCGGTTTCGTCGCGGCAAGCGCAAAGCCGACCTTGAACTTGCAGTCGCGGAGATTGGATTCCAAAATGACGAGACCTTGGCAAGGTCATCATTGTCGAGGACGTCCTAGCCGGCCAACGGGGCGATTGCAAAGAATCTCAGTTTGGACTTGCTACGCGCTGCGACATGGGGCCATCGACCAAAGGGGCTGTACAGTTAGATGTGACCCATTTAGTTTGACGCGCGTGATGGACTCCAGCGCTGGGGCTCGTTACGGAGAACCGAGCAGCGCGGGGAGAAGCCGATTAATGGGGTTGGAAGGGCCGCGGCGATCTCGCAGGCCGATCTGCCGCCGCGGATTCGGCCGTTAGCCACGGGCTCTCTCTCTTTGCGCAGTTTCAATCGCGGCGCGCGCTCCAGCGCTATAGTTTCCTTATCGCTCGCCGCTCGCACGTCGGCCCCGGTCGATGCACGCTTTCGCCGGGGTCCACGCTAAATAACATCCGCAGACTCGCCGCCAATCGATGCGGCGTTCCGATAGCATCGCCGCCGCCGCTGCCGCTCGCGAGCCTTCCGTTAAGACGCCGCGCGTCTAACTGTAACGGCCACGAACGAAACGAATGCGCGGCCGCGTGTTTTTCTTGTTTTCCTAAAAACGCGCATCTCTCTCTCTCTCTCTCTCTAATTTGGAATGAACAGCCGTTGCATGACTGCAGACTCGCTCGGCGATGCGCGCGTGCGCCTACCGTTAGATGCGCGCTCGCTCGCGCGACCCCCGCCATGCGTATCGCTTTTCGCGCGCGCAGATGAAATTCCAGACGAGCTCGCTCGGCGGCAGCGCGCGCGACGATGACTGCTCTATCTCGCGCCCGCATGGGCGCGCGTGCTCTTCGCTGCGCGTCCCTTCGATTCTTACCCGCGACCAGCTGCTGAATTTTGCCCCGAACGCCGCTTTCGCGCCGAGCCTCTCCGCTCCGACTCTCCACGTTCTCTGATGTTTCTGACACGACCATTTGAATATGTTACCATTGCCAATGAGTTCTCATGAGCAGTAAACAAACATCGCTCGCTGATTTGAAATTCATTCATTATTATTCATGTCATTATTCATGCCAAAGCGAAGGCACAAGTAATCTGGCTGGAAGATCCACGCGATCGCGTGTAATACACGCGCATCGGCAGCAGGAAAATCAGCGCCTCGTCGCAACTGTCGAGGAAGTGCGCTCGAGTGTGAGGCATCGTCTCCGGCGAACAAGCGACAAGAAGCAGCGATCGAGCAATTAGCCAAGATAAGCCGCGCGCTGATTGCGTGTGCGACTTTCAATCGTCGTGTGATCGTCGTCGCGTTCGCTTTCGTCGATCGCAGATCCAGCGAGCAAGAGCCGAGCCGCGCGCGAAGGATCGTTCGCTCGGCGCCGCGGAGCAACTTGCGCCCGAGTCACGAGCTCTAGTGCGAGTCCGAGTAGGCGCGCAGCCCGGAATTCGCACCAGATAAGAGGCAGGCTAATTAAGCGAGAGCACGGCGTCGGCCCGCAGAATTCCAGGCGAGAGGCGCGCGCGCTTCCTGCTTCGGCAGCAGGCCTCTGCTGCGCTAGCTTAATCAGGCCCGAACAATGCGACGATGCGTGTCGCGCGCCGATACTTCTTCGATGCAGCAGCAGCAGCAGCAGCTCCTTAAGGGCTTTATTGTTTAATTAAATGGCAGCTATGCCGTGAATTTTCGCAGGCAACGGTGGCGCGTGGGAAAAGTCGACCGCCGAGCGGAAAAAGCTCGACTACCTAATAAAGCCTTTATACAGAGAGGAAGAGAGAGAGAGAGAGAGAGGGGGGGGGGGCGGGAGACACAACTGTACAAACGTGGTGAATCAGGGATGCGAGCATTAAGCGTGTACACAGAAGGGCCCTGCAGCCCCGCCGAGAGAAAGAACCGAGCGTCTTCGTTTCGCTGGATAAAAGAGACCCTTCTCTGAGACCGCGACTCGTCGTCCAATCTCAAACGGAGAACTCTAATAAGCTGACGAATAACGCGTCGCGTCGAGTGCACGCGCAATCGCCTGCGTCGAAGACGAGACCGCTGGACGGCGAAAAACAAACCGGTATTTGACGTCGTTTGCGCTCCGACGATAGAGGAGTGTGCGACCTTGACCCGCGACGAGCTGGCACACATTCCTGCAACGCCACAGAGAGAGAGAGAGAGAGAGAGACACGACTTGCACGACGCCGCCGAGTCACACTCTCGTGAGTGCCGATACGATCTCTCTAGGCGACGGGAGAAAACCTAGCAAGAGAGAAGCAGCGAAGCAGAGACAGAGAGAGAGAGAGAGAGGGAGAGAAGCCCCCGCCGAGAGGAGAAATCGAAACTGTAGTGCGCGTACGGCAAACTGCACGATGATTTATTGGCGCGATCGGTGGGGTTAAGGTCGACAGCTGGACGAGCGTCCGCGTGCGGGACTCCACGTTATCCCCGTGCCAATTTCATTAGTCCGCGCAGTGTCATCGGCGCTAGCGCTGATTTATCGCTTCGGAAAATCCGGCCGACGTCGATTAAAGGTCCCCGGGGGCAGAGGCGACGCTTCGGAGCGGCGTCGATCGATCAACAAGGAAAAGCGCGCATTTTCGCGCGCGCCCAAGGTGCTTCCCCCTCCCCCACGTGTATGTGTATAAAGCGATCGCGCGGACAGACCGAGCGTATAATTCGATTCCCCCCCTGGAAACGAGGGGCTGGCCATCCTCTTCCTTCTACTTCTCTCCTTCTTGTTCGACGCGCCTCGACAGGCAGTGCAGCCACAAAGAAATTTCGGAGTCCTTTGTCTCTTCCTTTTTCGCTGGCGTTGTCTTTTCCTTTTTTTTCACGAAGGCCGATGCATTCCGGGAAGCAGCAGGCTATTACGAGATCGCACCAGGCGTTGTCTAGGCGAATCTGGCTAGCGAAAAGGGCGCGCGTGCGTCACCCAAGTCCGTCGAGTCGCCGCGGAAAAGTGGCGTGCGCGTCAAGGGGCAAAATTACGGGCGGAGGAGTCGCTGTCTCTCTCTCTTCTCCGGGTAATTATTCGCGACGGCGAAGGCCATCCGCTAGAACTCGAGTGCGTTACACACCGAGGGCGCGGATAGCGCTTAAAGCGAGAAAAAGAGCTGTTCTCTCTGTCTCTCGCTGGCGCTGCAGGCCAAGATAAAGCCGGACCTGTTTCTCGATTACTCCTCACTCACTCTCTCTCTCTCTCTCTCTCTCTCTCTCTCTCTCTCTCTCTCTCTCTCTCTCTCTCTCTTTCTCTCCTTGTTCTCGCGGCGGCGAAGATTCCACGACGCTCGGCGGCGATTGACGAGCTCGACTGTGGAATTTTCGACAACGGCGCCGCGAACGCAGCAGCACACCTGCGCGCAAAACGGACACGGATCTAACGGTGTCATATCGGCTCGGCGCGGCCGCGAGTGTCCCGCTCTCGCTTATCCGCGACTAGCCATTGTGCGCCAGCGCTGCCCGGGAAAATCGGGGCTGCAGCCCAACGCCGTCCTCGCGGATGTAATTGGGCCACGGCTATTCGCCAGCTCGACACCGTTGTGCGTCCGTTTGACGGTTGGGCTCGAGCGCCGGTTGATTCGTTCTTCGCCTCGAGTCGCGGGGTTCGGCGGACGGACGGGCATCTCGTTGTTCCGTGTAAATGCGTCGTTGGGCGAGCCACGCGCGAGGTGACGCGCCGAGAAGAACGGGCGAGTAGCCGGGCGCGCAACCGTAATTCGTAGGCAGCCGAGCGCGCGGCCAACCACATGTCATTGTTTCGCGCGCGCCGCTGTGCACAGGTGGTCGCTGTCCACGGGCCGAGCCGCCGGAAAAGCTTCTTCCGGGGCCCAGACCAAGGAGCTTCCCCCGATCCAGCGTTCCGATAAAGCCGTTGCGCCGCGAACGAGCGAGTCGCGAGCAGGGGCAGGGAACCGGCTAATCAATGCCTTCTTCGCTTAATTCCGTCGGTCCGCCTCTCGTTGCCGCTCGAGCGCACATCGTTCTTCCGCGTGTCCACGAGAAAGAAGAGTATGCATTCGAAACGAGCAGGTCGCACAATGCAGGCGCGGGTCTTCTTCCCATTGGCGCTGCGCTAGCGACTGTGAGAGCGCGAGGGCAGGTGCCGCGACAATGCACCGGCCAATTGCGGACGGGGACGCCGCACGTAGGCGCGAGAGACGCAGAGGTAGACGACGGTGGTGGTGGCGGCGGCGGCGGCGGCTGCGGCGAAATCGAGGGTAGAGAAGAGGCAAAACGAGCGCGCTTAATAATCGCAGGTATGGCCCGTGGCGCGCGAGAGAGCAGCAGAGGGGTTTCCGTTGCAGGCTAGTTTTTACGGCAGCCGAGCGCGCCGCCTATTAGAGCCGCGCGGCGGACGGACGGGAACATCGAGAGCGCGAGCGCGCGGATGGGTCCCGCGCAAGCGAGGCTCTCGCCGGCGAATATAGTCGTAAGGCGGATGCGAGGCGCACGTGAGGACGAGAGTCCTGCCATAATCGGCTCTCGCCGAGAGAGAGAGAGAGAGAAGGCTCGCTCGCTTCCACTTCTCGGCTCTGTATCTGGAGCGGAAGCGCAGCAAAAACCAACGCCGGTTCTACTATGGCTCTGCTGCTCCCGTCTGTTGTTGTTCAGCTCTCTAAGCGCTCGTAAAATTTAGCACCGAGAAAAACCTGCCTGCCGAGTCCGACTCTCTCTCTCTCTCTCTCTCTCTCTCTCTCTCTCTCTCTCTCTCTCTCTCTCTCTCTCTCTCTCTCTCTCTCTCTCTCTCTCTCTCTCTCTCTCTCTCTCTCTTCCTCTGCTTCCCTCCTGACCGCTCCCTCTCGCCGTCGGCGACTCACCCCCGTTTCTTCTTGCCCGCGCGCTGCTTCTCCTCGACGTCGTCGCTGTTGTTGTTTGCGCAACCAATTGTGCAACTTATGCGCGCGCCAACGGTAAAAAGCGCAGTGCCCGGGCTGCGCAAATTGCCGATAAATAATGGCAGATGCAAGTCATGCCGATCGCCAAAGTATACATTGTCGGCGGCAGGACAGGCGCCGGCGGCTCGTGCCCGATAACGGTACGGGTCGTGCGCAGGGGAACGGACGTCTGCCACCGAAAATCTCGGAGAGGCAACCTGCTGGGACGCCCAGCGAAAACTCACCTTGCCGCCGAGAGAGAAACACGCGCTCAAGTTGTCCGGGCGTTGTTGTCGCCGCTCTCATCGCGCTCTCGCTCGTTCCAGATTTCGCGCCAGTCCGAGATATGTGTTACAAGGACAAGCCACGGCGACTCGGCCGATCGGAAGGACCGCGCTCGGGAAAACTCGTTTCGCGCGCGCGATCGAATTCGCCGCCGTCGCGGCCGCGTCGCTTAAAGGACAAGTGACTTTCTAAGCGGCGCCTAATGGCACGCGTGCGTGCGCACACTTTCTAGAAAATGACTCGCGCGCACGAGCATATCGCGGACGACAAACGCAACGCGCCGCACTTTCTTTCGGATGTCGCCGCGGGTTCTTTTTGCCTTTTTACTGCAGCCGCCGCGCGCCGAGAGACTTTCAGACGAAACTCGCCGCGGCGACGTCTGCCTCGCGTCGTGTGAAATTGGCCGCCGCGGAGAAACGCGCTCCGGCCTTTTTTCGCTCGCGCAATCATCCAGCGCCCGAGCCGTTTTTACAAGCACGGCAGCTTTGATTGAAAAGTTCCGCACGCGGGTAATTGACGCGCGTTCGTGCCATCGACCGTTTTTTTTGTTTGTTTGCTCTTTTTTTCCTTTTCGCGCTAGCGAGCGCCGAAAGACTTTCTCGGTGAAGGCCCCGCGAGATCGCCGTTGCTGCTGCTTTCTTGCGTGCACGTCAACTCTGATAAACTCGGACAAAGACGACGCGAATGCTCGCGAGCGACAGGAGAGGAAGAAAGCGCGCAGTTTCTCGGAAGCAATCGCCAGCTAATGAATCAATCTTCTCGCGCGGCCCGATCGGCGCCGTTTATCAGCGCGCGCAAGAGCAGCGCGTGTCAGCGACCGCGACGCGTCGTCCCAGGCGTTCGTTTCCCAAAGCCGCGCGCTGCCAATTAATAAACTTTCCGGGAACGCACCTTCCACGCGACGTGCGCGCACAATGGCCGCGATTTTCTCGTTACGCGTGTCTTTTTCGCACAGCGAATGTACACCCGCGAATCTTTTACACGCAGCAGCGAGTTGAAAATAAAAGAAAAGCAGCAGGAAGCAGCGAGGGAGAGAGGGAGAGAGAAAAAGAGAATGAGAGGGAAAAAACGCAACGCGATCATCCGGAAGCGAAAGCGTCGCGAGCGCGCGGAGCTAATTGCTCGTTAGCGCGCCCGTATATATACGCATTGTCTGCGTTGGCGCTCGAAAGAGAAAACTGCACGGCATTATCGGGAGAAGCTTGCGCGCAGGGGCGGTATCGAGAGGCAAGCGCAAAACGAGACGCGCAGTGATCGAAAAAAAGCGAGCACGGCAGGTAGTCTACCGCGGCGAGCAACTCCAAATCGGTCGCTGCTGCCAGCCTTTTTCGAGCTCTCCGCGATACTTTCTTGCAAATTGAAATCTCGTGTCGCCGGCCGAGCTAATGCACCTCTCTCTCTATCTCTCTCTCTATCTCTCTCTCTGTGTGTGTGTGTGTGTGTGTGTGTGTGTGTGTGTGTGTGTGTGTGTGTAGAGGCGCGAATTCGCATGCAGTCGACGATAAGTCCGGCGAGGTGAAAAGCGGGCAGCCGGGCTTTCGCGTCTCACCCCGCGTCCTTCTTCCCCGGGGCTCTGGAAAGTCACCTGCACGCGTAGCCCAGTTCGCCGGCGAAAGTCGAGAAGAAAAAGCCGCGAGATCGATGGCGGAGGGCAAAGGCCGAGAGCCGGCGCTGGACGCTCGGACTAACGAGGCGGCCGGCTCGAGCTGGTTATTAGGCTGGCACGGCGCTGGAATATTCATGAGTTGGCACGCTCCCGATTGTTAGCCCGGCGAGGACTGCCGGTTTTCCCACAGTTCCGGCGGGCACAATGCTCAGCAGAGGCAGGCAAGCCAGTCGCGTTCCCACAACGCATCCTGCGCGGCGCTCCTTCCGGCGCGTAGGCGCGCTTTCTTTCTCTCCTGTCCCCCTCGCCGCCGTCGCCGTCGACCTCGTCGTCCTCGTCGTCGCCGTCGTCGCCGTCGTCGCCCAAAGAACTCGGACGCTGCCGGTTTCGAGAGCCGCGCTCGCCAGATGCGTCGATAATTCGAGAGCCGCGGGCGGCGAGGAAGCAGGAGGCTCGCGATCGTGGGTGCCTTAAAAGGTCGCTTCTCCGCGGCCTGCCGCTCCGACGTAGCCGCCGGATAAGGAGAGTGCGCGGCGCGCGCGGGAGGCCGGCCACCTCGCACTCTCTCCGTCGCGCGGCGGCATAACGCGTCGACGCCGCGCAGCACGCGACACGAGCAACGGTGAGCTAACGGTAAAGCTGCGAGCGCGAGCGAGATAAGGGCGCGCGGCCCGCGAACGGGCGCTGCCGGCCGCGCGCGATCACCGCGGATAGCAGCGATACGTGCGCGCGGCCCGCACGCGCCAGCGCCGATCTTCGGCCGTCCCGCCGCGCTCGCGCGCCGGCGAAAAGCGAGAGCATCGCCACCCGCCGACTGGACATACTTGCCTCTTCGGCGAACTCAACTGATTTCCGAGCGCGCAATGCTTACCTGGAACAGACAAAATGAGTCATCGTTTACTATCGGGCGCTGACTCATCCTTCGACAATCAAACGCGCGGTGGACGTAAACATTTCGCCTTTCAGCGCGACAGGCGCACTTGTCGGTCGGGCGCGGACAAAGGCTGCGGCGCGCGAATTCGCGAACGGGGAAAGGGAAGAGAAGCCGACCGAGAGCGCCCGATGGCAAGTTGCCAGCGAAACGTAAAGTGAATCCGGAAAGCGAGTGAAAAGGCGCGAGGTCAACAGACCAGCTGTTACAAAAGGAAAGTAGGCCTGCGGAACGCTACGTTCCGAGCGAATCGCCAAAGTGGAACGTCCGACCGAAAAATAATCGCGCGTGCACGCGAGAGCAGCCGCTGCGAAATCAAAAGTGCGCGCGAGGGAACAATGTCGCGCAGCGCTCGGAACGGGCCAGCTGCCTCTCCCATCGGGCAATTGGCGCGCAGCCTGCGATCGCGGCCGTCCGTCGAGAGGCGGCGACTCGTGCCATCGACGACGACGATCGAAACGCGGAGCGGCGAATAGATTGATAGGGTTCGATTCGAGGAGGCAGGGGTACATGCAGAGCGGACTCTAGGAGCAAAGAGGCGAGCAGGAGCGGGGTAATATCGGCGAGATTGGTGCCGTTAGGAGCTCGTGCATCATTAGCCGGCGCGCGCGCGAGGAGGCGCGCGAGGAGGCACGCGCCGAGCGCCGTTACATTCTAATTGAAACTAATACCGCAATCGCGCCCCGAGCGACGATGCAATTACGAGTCGCGCATTGATGCGGACTGCCTCGATTTCGAGAGCTCGCTCGCACGCGCACGCCACCTGTTGCGAGCTGCGCGAGAGCCGCGCGAGAGCCACGGACTGCTCGCTCGCTCGCTCGCCCCGGCCGCGTCGCGGCCTCGCGGCTGTCGGTAGCCTGCAATTTGCTTTCGCTCGCGGCCTGCCTCGCCGCGGCTGACTAAATATCGTTGAGCGGCGCCGTCAGACTCGCCGGGAACGGAGCTGCCGGAGCTGCGAGGGCCAGGCCAGTCGTGCGCGCGACGGGCCGCGGCTATTATTCCGCGACAAGTGACTCTACGTGCTGCGCGCCTGCTCTTCTTTATTTGCTCTGCGGCGCGCAAACGCTCGCGCACAATGGGCCCCCATTTTCGCAGCACTCCCTCGGCATATGCCGTCACGCGTCCCTGCGCGCTCCCGACAGCTGCGCGCTCGGCCCCATACAAATCGCGCGCGCGAGCTGCGGCGCATCGCGGCCGAGTGCTCGCTCCCTGCCAAATCTCTTCTCACGCGCGACCCTCTCGAGCTGCCTGCCAACGGAATCGTCTCTCGTAGCTCTCGCTCCCTTTTTACTCGGCATTTTTCGCGATCTAACGGGGGGGGGGGGGGCTTTCAAAGCCGATACGTCTCGCGCGAACGGTAGCGATCGAGAGGCGAGGCGTCGCTCGTCGTCGCGCGTCGTCGCCCGAGTCCGAGGCTGCGCGACCGCGCTTCCACCGGCTGTCGCGCGTGCGCCGCGCGAGCATTGTTCGTCGTCTCGCGGCTTCGCTTCTCACGCGCCTGCAGCTTCGCCGAGGCTCGGCGAGTGGAAGCGCGCGCAAAAACGATGCTCGCGACGGTTCGCTTGGCGCGCACGGGGGTCAGCGAAGCGGGTCAGCGCGCGGCTCGGCGTGCGGCGACGGAGAGGCGCTCGATCGCAATTAGTCGGCGCGCTCGCGCGGACAAATTCGCGAGGCGCCTTATCTCGGTCAGGAAGGCTGCAAACGACCGACGAATACGGCTTTACCGGTGTCGCGCCGAAGAAAAGAAGCCGCGAATTCCAGAGCATCTAGCCCCGCGGCGGCGAATGATTAATTGCCAATGAGCCTCCGTCGGAATGCCGCGGACGAGTAGCGAGGCGCGTAGGTGCGCGCACTCGCCAGCGAGCGATCGAATCGAGGATCGAGGACGAGGACGGCGCGCGATCGCAAAAGGCCCACGACGAAGCGTCGACGGCACGTTCGGGCGCGGACCGTGGACGGGAAATGACACGCGCGACCGACAATCGCGCGCTCGCGCGTCTGTGGGAAGCACGGCGGACGAGTCGCCGCATGGGAATCATAACGCGCACGCGCGCGCGGAATAATATTATCCGTGAGGAGGACGAGGGAGCAGCGAGAAACACTAGTACAAAAGCCATTTGTCTGCTATCGGAATGCGCGCTTGCAATTGCGCGCCGCGCGCTCGCCCGCTCGGCGCGCACGTGCGTACGCGCACTCAATCTTGCGGCTCGTTCGCGACCGCGCCGGAGAGGGCGTGTCGCGTCGCCACGCTGAGGGAGAGAGAGAGGGAGAGAGAGAGAGAAAGGCTTTAATATTTGAATAACGCGCGTAGGCCGCCGAGGCGCGTTATCGGACGACACGACGATTATACGCGCGCTCTGCTCCCCTTTTCTCTCTCTCTCTCTCATCCGCGGCCGAGCCGAGAGCTCATTTTCTGCTACTCTCTTTCTCGGTAGAGCGGCGATGCCAAAGCGAATATTTACGAATGCATAAGTAAGCGAGTCGAGCCAGTTGCGATAAAAGCGAGAGAGAGAGAGAGAGAGAGAAAGAGAGAGAGAGAGAGAGAGAGAGAGAGAGAGAGAGAGAGAGAGAGAGAGAGAGAGAGAGAGAGAGCAGTATGCCAATATCCGATCCGATATAGCTTTCTGCCGGTCGCTACGATGCTTTTGTTGCTACTTGCATCCGCGCTGACTCGCCGCCAAGTATTTATTGCCGCGCAATAAGTTTACTTTGAAAAGCTCTTTTCTCTTAAAATGTCCCCTTGATGCGGGGATCGAATTGAGCATCCACGCCGAGATTGAGCCAGCGGTCAAGAGATTTTACGATAATTCAAAAGTGCAGATGTCCGAGGGAATAAAATCCGAATCATTCGCCAATTTCGTTCTCACAAATACAATGAATTTGAAAGGCAATAGTTAGAAACCGCGCCATCGGAGACCAATGCAACGACGACAGCAGGGCAAAGTGAAACGGAGAAATATGTCGGGTCATTCGGTAACCACCGAGGCGTGCCGTCTCACATCGTCATCATCAAGCGTGGCAGCAGCGGCAGCGGCAGCAGCCGCAGCCCCGAGAAGCCCCGCAGCGCGAGATGCATTCTGCGGCGGAATCAATTAGCCGATAATTGGCGCATTGCGGCGCGACAATGCAATCGCGTCCGGCCGACAAAAAAAAAGGAAAGGCACGGGAGGCGGGCTCGTCGAGGCAGTTTTCGAACGGTAAAGCGCGCGCTTCGGAGAGCCGCGGATATACGGAATGGCTTCGGCGACGCTGCGTTCTCGCTCCCTCTTGCGCGAGCGTCCGCGGAGCTTGCGCCGATTTAATCGATCGCCGCCTATCCTCGCTTCGCGTGGGTCAGTCCCACCGCCGAGCGAGCCGAGCGAGCTGCGCGACGCCACCGGTCTGTCTGCCTGATCGCGCCACGCAATGGCGACCGAGCGCTACGGCGAGGCGACGAATCACCGCTGCGATCCGACGAGCGGTGAAACGAGAGCCAACGTCGGAAACTCCGATCGCCTTTGCGCAATTTTCATAAGGCCGCCCACGCGGATGGAAGCGGCAGCGAGAGAGTGACGTGACAGCCTACGCGGACGCTCCATGCGACAATGATTCACCACGCGACCGGAACCTTCGGTATTCGAGAGAGAGGGACAGGGACAGGGAGAGAGGCCAATAGCCCCCTTTCTACCTGCCTGGCTCTCCTTGCGTACGGAGGCGAAAGCACGCAGCATCGGAAATGCTTTCGCGGCGCGAACGAGCCATTTTTTTCATCGGCCGAAACCGTTCGCTGACCTCCGCGGCGCAGCAGCGCAACCGAAACAGCCTTGCGTAAATCTCGCGCCGTTCGCGTTCCACCGCCGATTTTTTCGCTTAGCGAAGTGGCAGCGGCCCAACGGTACATCGAAATAACCTCGCCAAATTATTGGCTCGTTCTCTTGACGCGACGGCCGCCGAAGGTGAGCGCAAGCAGAGCGCGAACGCGAGCACTTGGCTTGCGCGCGTTTGCGCCAACGTCGGGTCGGCTTTATCGTGGCTGCCCGAGCGATTGTCCTCGGCCGTAGACGAGCCATCCGCGGAAGGCGCCCACGGACCTACCCGGCGGACGGAATCAGCGAGCGGCGCCCGTCGACTCGGACGAGTCGCGGCCGACGACGATCTCGCGCGCGGAGCTGCCGCGTCCGTCCCGGTTGCGGCTCGCGCTGCCTGTATATAGCCGTCGCGACCGCTAGCCGACATGGATTTTTCTCGCCGCCGACACCGCCGCGTCCGACTAATGCGAGCCCCGCGATCGAATGTCCGCTCTGCCGGTCGAGTTGCACGCGCGCCACCCGGATCCCTGGCTGCGGACTCCTCGGTCTCGATCCCATCGAGCCCATCCCAGCCGGCGGATTAGCATGACAAGCGCGTCGAGAAAGTGGAGCGCCAGACGGGTGCTCGACGGAGGATCGCGTCGCCGAAAACAAGGCGGCTCGGAGGGAGTGCCGCGCGCTGCCGGGCACTCGCTGGCAGACCGGAGCCTTCTCGGATTTTACTGCGGCTCGTTAACGTCCCGCGGGTGAGTTTGACGAGTGGACTTGTTTGCCGAGGCGCTCGGCGGCGCACGTCGCCCGCCCTGCCGGTAAATCCGCTATTAGAATGCGATCGAGCGCGCGACGTCCCTTAATTAGCGGCATACCTGCGGGCCGCCGCTCTCTAGTCTCTCGCGTCGAGCCTCCCGGCGCTTGCGAGCCGAGGAGCAGCCGAAAAAATAAATAAGCGGCGCGCGCGCGCGGCCGCCGCTGTCGCGAGTGCGGCGCGTACGCGTGTACTTTCTCCGTCGGGCCCCGCGTCGCTGCGAGCGCAGAAACCGCAAGAGCGCACGGCAGTGCTCGCGGCATTCCTTCGCTCCGCGGCCCTCCGTTACTTTCTCTCGTGCTCCTCTCCGCTATCGAGAGCACATACGCGCAGGCGAACACACAAGGCCGCGACGCCCGTTTCGAGAGAGCGAGAGAGAAAGAGGACGCACACTCGTGTAATCGGGCTATTACCCGCCTCTAAACACCGTGGTAAACAAGCGAGATTAAGCACTCGGGCTCAACCAGTTTTTCGACTCGGCGCGCCCCCCTTTTCTATACGTCCCCGTGCCCCTGCCTCGCGCCTCTCTTGCTCCTCTCGCTGCGCTTGCAACGCGGCCGCTCCAACGGATACAAGGCTCCCAGTCGAAATTCAAATTTTTCATTAGTCCCTGATGGATTTACCGGCCTTGGACTTACAAATCGCCGAGATGAATGGGCGCGATTCGTCATCGGCCCTCTCCTTCGAATCATCAACGCCCCGTCCTTTCTCAACCGGTCGACGCCGCGCCGTCCGCCGCGCCGTCCGCCGCGCCGTCCGCCGCGCCGTGCGCCGCGCCGACCGCCGCGTCCGACGATAATGAGCGCTTGGAAAAACCGAGCGCCCTCGCCTGGGCAGCCGGATCGAGGAGCAGCGAGGGCGCGAGGGAAGGTGTCAAAGATCGACGCTGGTTCGGTTCTCGTTGCGCCCGAGGGGATCGGATAATTTGCCCAGCTAAAATCTCACTTTACGACTCTGCGCTCGGCGCGCTCGGCGCGATCGTTGGCGCGCTCGTATTGATTGCATCGGTAAGCAGAGAGCTCGCTGCCTCTCTCGCCTCGTACAAATATGCTCAATAATATCCCGAGCGTGCGAGCCGATGAAAAAAGACGAGGCACGCCGCTCCAGCGGAGAGCAGGTACGAGGGCGCGCGTTAACAGTCGCCTCTCCGAGAAGTCAAATAAAAGAGTGCGCTCGCGCGGGCAAAAGCGAGCAAAAACAAGCAAGGACAGAGCAAAGCGGCAAAGGTCGACAGCACGCGCGTGCACTGACCCCCGCCGTCGGCTTCGGAGCGCGCGGCTGGCCGGCACGATAAGCAATGTGGGTCGTCGCCGACAGCGCCCCGGCAGGTGAGTCGCGTTTTCCCGGCACGCGCAGTTCCCATGCAGCCGCGCGGAAACGCGCCAGTCGGCCCAGTCGAGCGCTGTCGATCGCGCGCCGCGGAGACGCGAGCGTAATCGGGCTCGGCGATACGTGCAACGCGATCGGGACGCGCTCAAAGGCAGCCGGTGCACCTCCCCGACGACGTCGCTCGCTCGGCTTCGTCCTTGGCTCGCGTTCGCCTCGCGCGACCAGCGGAATTGCGCGCGCCTACGCGAGAGCGAGCGCAGACATTCCGCGTGCGTCGGCAATTAAAAGACGGGTCGAGGCCGATCGATCGCGGCTCCGCTCCGTTCGACGTCTTCCTCGACGCGATCGCTCCAAGGCTCCAGATTGATTGTTTGGGTGTCGACGAGCAGCCCTCGCGCGGCAGGCACTCGCATCAGTCCCCCCGAGCACCGACCACTTTTTTTCCCGCCGCGCAGCCACGCCGAAGGGGGGAAAAAATCGCTCGGCTGCAATGCGCAGCTCGTAAAACGAAAAATTCCCGGCAATCGAGGCGAATTGCCGGAGCGAGCGGATAAAAAATCGCGCAGTGGAAGTCCTCGTCCTTGCCCCTCGAAAAGCCAGCGCTCTCGCGGTGCGCGCGCGCACGCACGCGGCAATAAAGGCGACGGGTCGAGCGTGAAGCGATTAGCCGCGTCAAAACACAAGCTGCACGCACGCGCACACTCGCGGCGGACGCGGTTAAGAATCCGCCGAGCGATAATGCATCCTTGGCGGCTTGGCTCTTGTTTTTCTTTTTTTTTGTTCGCGAGCGTGCGACGAAGGCGTCGACTGCTGCCGCTGCTTCGCGCCAATGGCCTCTCTCGATTATCGTGACGCGGCAGAAACGCAAAAGCTGCCTGCCGAAAGTTCGGCCCGTGCCGTTTTTTCTTCGCTCGCGGCGCGCCCTGTAATAAAGCAATCGTCGGCGGTGGCAGTGCGCGCCTTGACGAGAAGATTCGCCTCGGGAATTCGGCCTCCGCGCGCGAATTTCAATTAACGGAGCAGCCGAATGGAAATGTCTCTCGCTTCTCGCGTCGACGGGCTCTCACGTGATATCCTGTTATTGCGCAACGTCAATTTGGACCGCGCTGAATGATTTGCACGCGCGACATTTGCATGCGCGGTGATCGGCCAACGAAACTGGAATCGAAGCAAGCCCCGGCCACGGTATGGCCATCGGGATTCCTCCAAATTCGAAATATATCGGCTCGGTCCGCGTGACGGCCAGACGCGAGGCTGAACGATGGAAGGTGTGCGCTCGTCGCGCTGTTACGCGTCGCCGAGTTTTTCGTCGACTCGGCGCGAATAACTCGGCGGCGCGAGGAATGTCTCGAGCGCGCTCGCTCGTTTGCGCGCTTGTTCTTTTTTTTTCTTTCCGGCGTTATGCGCTCGAGTGCGAATACGCTGAGAAGACGCGAGCGAGCGCCGCGGAGATGCTTATCGGTCGGCGATTCGAGCGTTTTTTCCGCGCGCCTCCTCGTCCAGCGGATGCTATAAATATACAATTACGTGTGTCGCCGTCGATCGACAACAATCAACCGCGAGCGCCGTCTTACGAAGGCGCTCGCGGCCCAATCCGATTATAAATGATACGTCGGGTTGCAGCAAACAAGCAAGAGAGAGAGAGAGAGAGAGAGAATGCGAGAGATTAATCGAAAACTTTAATTTACCAAAGCCCAATTTTGGACGGGAGCACTCAACGGTATAAAATTATACGTATGTATCATAAAACACATGAGTAACCACAGTATGAAAGTTATAAGAGTGTGACAAAATTTATCTGTCGTAAACGGTTAAAGTTTGTTAACAAAAAAAAATAATATAGCGTCATCAACAAAAATAAAGTATTGTAATTATAGCAATGATAAACCTCTAGCGTAAAAATATTAAAGTTCGCTCTACCTCATACTTGAATCTCTCTTATCATCACTAGAACTAATCCATCACAACTACAAATATATAATAAAAGACACCAATATAATATAAGCCAAAAACTCATTTACTATTCGTTACAGTCGCAAAGACCATCAAGCAAGTAACAAATTCAGAGAAGGCTTCATTTTTATGGTATATGGTAGAGAATCCTATAACCACATAGCTAAAAGCTGATTTATCAAAAGTATTATGTGTTCAAGGAATATCAAATGATGATCAATGACACGAGAGTTGTAAGAGTGCGTGCTAATCTTCACACATCAGCATCAACCTTTGAAAACCAGGAAGTTCGAGGGTGAGAACCTTATAGCTCGTAAGATATTGCCGTCTCTTATCTGTACTAAGTCACCGTAATTTAGAATAAAATGGTTCATGGTGTTCTGTCTTAATCGAAAAATGAAGACAGATAATTTTTATTTTTTGCATTGCAAGTTTATTTGAAAATCATCTGAAAAAACAGCACAAGAGTCAAACCAATGTAGAAGAGAGTTTACGACAATATTAATGAGAATGAAAAAAGTAATCGTTCCTGGATTAGTTCATTATGGAATACCCGGGGATAGACAACCCTATAACACAATTGCTTGGGATCGTACGTCGGATAAATATGAAGAGAACCATTTATTAAACTTAGAGCCATTTAATTTACGTATAACTTTGAGCAGGGTTGAACGTTTGTCGGAATCAAAAGTTGTTCGAAAATCGAATCATAGGAAATAACAAGCTCATTATCGTCGAATAACATTTATGATTTTGCGTACCATCAAATTTTTTCAAATCAGACTGTTCAACTGATAAAATCCTATTAGACTCAAGATAATCTATAAATTTAGTGGTGATAAGTTTGTCAAATACTTTAGCATAGTAAACCCAGTTTGCTATAGACCGAGGGTCCGATGGAGGTTTCGGTAAACGAATTTTATTTAGAGATATAACTAGCGATTTTTTCCATAAATTACGATAAATAACATAATCAGAAATGTGTTAAAAATGTCAGTCACAAAGTTACCAAAGTAATTAAGCGATCAATCATGTTGATGACTACAAATATCAGTAGGACATCATGTTCTACTTTCGTAGTTTGGAAAATTGTAATATTCGTGAAAAATTGAACATCGCAGATCGGAGAGGGAGGACGAATCGACGATGCTAATTAGTCGCTTTAAATGCAGAAGCATCTGGTTGCGTGGCTGAGAAGGGCGAGAATCAGTCCGTGTAACGCACAATGCTGCTGCTGCTGCTGCTACTGCATCGACAGATCGCTTATCTGCTCGCTGAGTTACGTCACGGACGGAAAAAAGGCTCTGGCTGCGACTGTGCTCTGCTCGTTGCCGCTGCTTAATAGCGCTTTAAATTATCCACGCGAGGAGAAAAGGAAAAAAAGGGGGACCAGGCAGGAATTCGGCCGAGTAACGAGGCTGCGCACATACCCATCTTTATTGTCCGCGGGTGGATTCGGTCTCTGCTCGTCGGCGCGAACGGACCCTGCGGAACCATCGTCAAAAGACGACAATTGGCGAGTGCGGTGACCATCGCGCGAGAGAGTGCGCGCATGCTTCCCACGCGAGGCACGTAAATTTTAGATAGCGCGGGATGACATCAGTGCATGCGCGGCGAGACTAATGGATGCCCACCGGTGTCGTTAGTGCTGCTCCGAAAGCGCGCGAGTCGCGGGGAAAAAAGCCAGTAGTCTCGTTCCCCGTGCGACGGCCGTGCGAGCGTAACGGTGCTGAATTAGCGTGCCGAGCGCCGTGGGCAGCGACGGCCTTGATTTCGCGACGACAAAAAATCTGGCATGCAGCAGCGTTGGGTGTGCCGACGCGCGCGTGTAGCAGAGGCGCGCCAAGTGCAACTGGAGCACGGAATCCAACGCGCGTAGTTACCTAATCTCTCTCTCTCTCTCTCTCCGCGCGCTACGGCAGCCACGACTAGCTCCGCCAGTTACGTGCTTCCGAAGCGGAAGTTTGCACGCAGCTGGTTTTTGCACCGAAACGATTACGAGAGAGTCGCGGAGGACGACTAATTTCGAGACTTGTCATTGAAGTTTGTTTTTTATTATGTCGGCGAGGGGCAGCGCTTGTCAGCGGAGAAAAATCTGTTTACGCCAATTCATACATTTCCACGGCTATCTTATTCTTTCGTGTGGAAGCCCATCGGATTAGAAGGAATTCTTCCGCACAATAATTACATAATCATCCAGCAGCGGCGTCTAGACTTGGAATAATATTCCCATATCGCACGATAGGCTTCTTCTTTAAATTTCTACTCTTTAGCTACTCCGCAGATTGTCACTCGCGTATTTACGCAAGGAGGAGACGGCTGGAGGGGAAACGACGAATCAAGATGGGTTTATTTACCACGCTTACAGTCGTTCGATCGACTCAATGTTTCAAGTCTCGCCAGAGCCTCGCAGCCGCCGCATCTCCGCGCACGGCACCTAGGAGTGCGCCTCGCTCGGCGACGATTGCCCGCGCGGAAAGTAGCTCGGCAGCGCGTGATTCAGTGGAGCAATTAGTCAGGCGCGACGGGACAAAGATCGGTCTAGTCACCTCTTTCATGCCGTCGAGTCTGCCGAGGCTCTTGGTGCCGCGCAGGGGCGGGAAGGCGGCGTCCTGCCAGGAGAGCGAGTGCGCCTCGGCGCCGAGGTTCAGTCCCCGGGCCCGGCTCTTGCTCTTGCGCTTGTCGAGCAGGTGCTTGGCGCGACTCTTCCGCGGCGCCGACTGCTGCACCTGCGCCGCCGCGCCGCCCGGCTGCGACTCTTCCTCGGGCTCGCTCTGCACCTCCCAGCGCGACGGCGACTTGAACCGGCGCCGCGGCGACTGCGGCGAGGTCACCGGCGAGGTGAGCCGCTGCACCAGGCTCCCGAACATCGTCATGCTACCGACGCAGCGCCACTCAGACGACCGGCAGCGGCGGCGGCAGCCTCATGTCCTCGGCGGCGCACTGTCGCACTCGCGAAACCAACCGGTGCTCGCACCTGCGCCTCGCACCAACACTCTCTCGGACGAGCCAACACGAACCAAGCGTTTTCCCGGCGCCAGTCGAGGCCGCCTCAGTCGCTCGTCTGTCCGAATGAGCCGTCTGCTTGGTGCCGAGAGCGGATCGGAACTGGCGCGCGCTCGCGGCGGCGCTGGCCAGCGAGCGCAGCCCGAGCGAGCGCGCGAGCGCTGTCGGCGGCGGCCGAGGAGGCCCGAGCGCTCGCGGACTCGCACGAGCCCGCCGCCGCGCTCGGCCGCGGCGGCCGAGGGTCGCCTGCCCCGCTCCTCGCGGCGGCTGCCCGCGACGCCTCCTGCGTGTCTACGCCGTTTCCGAAAACTGGTGCGCGGAGGCTAATTGGGGCAAGAGCGCACGCGGCCGGCGCTGCGCCTAATTTGAGCGGCGACTCCCGCGGAGCGGGCCTGTCGCCGGCCGCGACGCCCGAGTACGGCGGGCCGCGCGGAAAAAAGCCGGATGCACGACGAAGGGGCGTCGCCGGGGGAGCAAGGAAACCGCGAGGTCCCCGCTGCGGCGTTGCGCCGGGTATCCGCCGATTTCGCCGCCTTATCAATCAACGTCGCCGAGCCTCTATTTGGCTTTTTCCTCGGGCTCGACGAGCTTGCAATCAGAGAGCTTCTTGCTCGCGGGCGCGCTCGCCGCGTGATTGATCGCCGCGTGCGCGCCGAGCATGCAGATCGCCGTCGCTTTTTCTGCGCTTCCTTTTCGGCCGACGCGGGGCGCTCGGAAAAACGCGAACGCGTAGCTCACCTGATTGCGATTGACTGCTCAGCGGCCGGGCGATCAATCACGCGGCCGGCTCGCCGCGAGCGCGCGGGGATAATTGAACTTTTGACGAGTCCCCTAATGATTTCGTCGCGCTCGCGTGCATGCGTGCCCGCGCGCTGCCGGCAGATCAGAAAAACCGCTCGCCGCTTTTTCCCCTCCGCCCGCCGACCGACCGCCGCAGACCGCCACGCCAATTTACGATTATTCCCGCGCGGCGAGTCGCTCGCCGGAAAAAACTCGAGCTTCGCGACGCCTCTCCCTCTCTCGCGCTCTCGCGCTCTCGCGCTCTCTCGCTCTCTCGCTCTGTCGCCTCGGCGAAAAAACAGCGAGCAACGCCGCAGACGCGCTCGCGATAACGATCGAGCGACAGGCTCCACGGTTCGATTTATCATAATATCGTCGGATAAGTGACGTGGCTGGCGCGTTCTCCGTCTCGCGGCTTTCCTTTTGCACGCGCAGAGGCCGAAAAAGGATCCGATTACCGGACGATCGGCCGCCAGAGATAATCGGCGCGGAGAGAATGCAGGTGTACGAGAGAGGCAGACTGACTCCATCTCGGGCCGCGGCGCTGCGCTTTTCGTCTTGCCGCGCCGCGCGCTGCGGAAAACCGATTGCCGGAGAACCCACTGACCGAGATACAAGCGCGCGCGGTCGCGGGACAGACAGGCGCGGGCGAAATCGTTTATCTGGATTTTCGCGTTTTGTCAGTTTGGACGTATATTTTCACCCTGTCGGCGCTCGGCACAACGAGGCGCTCACCGTTATGGTCGTCCCATTGCACGCCGAGGGAGTAGGTCGAGGAGATCATGCAATCGCTCGAAGCAACTGCACGGTGTGCCGACGAGGGACGCGTTTCTCCGATTGATCCTCACTCGCGTTTGATCGCACAGGCTGGATAATCCCGGATGACGCGTGTTGTTCATGGTTGTCAATGGATATACCGAAGAGCAAACAGTCCCCCCGTCGAAAGCGGGATCGCGCTTTGTCCGCTGCTTCGGGGAGCATTCCTGTGAGCCGCGGTGCTCGCTCGGTTGCACAAGGGCCGAAACGCAGCACCGAGCAAACTTACGAAAGACCGCGCACGCACAGCCCCGGGCGTCTCGCTCGCCTGTGCATGTATGCAGGGAATTAGAGAGAGAGAGAGAGAGAGAGAGAGAGAGAGAGAGAGAGAGAGAGAGAGAGAGAGAGAGAGAGAGAGAGAGAGAGAGAGAGAGAGAGAGAGAGAGAGAACGCGCACGTATCGCGCTCGCAGACGGCGAGATTGTTGGCCCGCAGGAGCACCGCCGACGCGCGCAGGCTTTCACGATTAGCCGAGCTGCCGCGTCTCGCGCGCGTCGTTTCCGTTTCCCACGATTGCAGCAGCGCGCGACATCGCGGCCCGCGGGGCTCGTACGTCGGCGAGCCGAGCGAGAAGTCCCTCCTGCGCGATTCGTCTCGCCGCACTGTCGGCCGAGAACAATCCATTGACGGCGCGCTCGCGCTTCTCGCGGAATGCCGGCACGCGGGCAGCCCCGTCGACGTCGCCGGTGATATTTGTAAACACGAAAGTCCTCGGGCTGACGGGCATCTCCGTTCCTTCTTCGAACACGCGCTGCCTCGCACTTTTCAAGCTCCCATTCGAGAGCCTCGCATTGTTGGCTCGCGGCGAAAAGCCACGACTTATCAATCGGTCATCGGCAAGTCAAAATTAAGACACTTTCGATGGGTTTTTGCGCGCGCGCGCGCGCGCGGAGGTGATGAGCATAGTGGGGAGAGCGCGACAACTACGCGTCACGCGTTCAATAACTGAGCTCGGTCATCTCCAGTTTACATTACTACGCCTTGCCGCTGAACAAAAGAGAGGTTATTTCACACTTGGAAATTGTCGGCGTTCCTTCGCGCGCCGCACTGTGCCGCTGCTAATAGCCGAGGGACACTGAAGGCGTTCAGTCGCGCGAGGCTTTCTATGGATTTTCCATGGGTTTGTGAGACGCAAACAGGCGAGAAAATAGTGCTGCATCGTTCGACTGTCACTTACAAGGTGCTTGCTTTCCAGTAGGCCAGCGCGTGAACAAAGATATTTTCACGAAAAGTTTGTGAGTATTATTGAAAGTGGCGTGCTTGTACGGTCAAAGACAAGCTTACAGATCAATCTCAGCCTACGGCTTATTTACACAATATTGACGATCAACGAACGTTACTAATTATCTTCTCTCTAAATCGTGAATTTTTCATTGATACAATTCGAGATCGTGTAAACAGCATCTTGATTAACGTCAACAGCGTGACAGTACTTCAACCGCCAATTCAATGTCACCTTTTTTTTAACGTTAACTCAACGAAGGCTTTTGTTTTGGTTTGCTATACCCGCGATCGGTATTTACGTAAAATCACTTTGTTGACGAAGACGCCACCTACAAAAACAAAGCGGCAACGCGTTCCACAAAAATTTTACGCGTTGTCTGGCGCTCCAAATATTTTTCGACGCGCCGGAAAGTACGACGAACGTGCGTTTTAATTCGCGCCTTCCACACGTTATTTCAACAAAAACTGTTCCCAACATGTTTGAGTAAGAGAGTCTCGTCTCGCGCAACGTTGCCGCTCGAGCGAAACGAGAGAGGGTGGAAAGGCATTTACTATTTCTGATATTGTCGAGTACGCGTTGGGAAAGTCAATATTTCATGATTTTTTGTTCGAAGCAAAAGATGCAGAAGATGCGCGGTCGACGTACGTCATATTTATGAAGCTCGCGAAAGTAGATTTTATTTCGACAATTTCGACATTATTTCGGAGCTGTGCTGAGAAGTTCCTATGAAACTTGATGAACTTTGCAGAAATTAGAAGAAATGATGAATTTATTGACTTTTCAGCAACATGTCGAAGCCGGGATCGACTGGATTTTCAGCATTTTCCCGAGAATGGAAGTTAAACAAAGAGAAAGAAGGCTACCGCTTTAAAGATCTAAGGGAAGCCATGGCTAATGAACAGTGTTATGCTACTTGGAAAGTCAGTATTGTTTACCGACCTTGAATGGGTCCTTTGATAATCGGCTGTTACTATTTACAAACGTTTGTCCTTGCAATTTCAGAACTTGCCGGAAGACGTGAAAGATTACTACAGAATTTTGGCAAAGTGTTCTGATCATCATTCAAAAGCGGGAGGGAGAGATAGAAAGAAAAACTCATCGGACAATCGTCCACTGGGCCGCAACAACGGTCGCCGGGCGTCCTATGCCTACAATCGGCCAGGGCACAGCTCGGGACAGTTGTCGGGTAAGCCAGCTCAGTCAAAGATACAATTGCCACCAGACACCAGGAGGTTCAAGGGCACTATGGAGGAGTACATGGCTCTCTTGATGGGTTCTAGAAAGCAACAAAACTGTGAGTTGGCTACAGCCATCGTGTGTTGTCTTGCCTGGCGATACGTATACAGTTTGCATTAGATTAACAGGCGTTCCGTTGCAGGTGTGCAAAACTTGAGCTTTTACATTGTCCACGCAAACTACTTTTACTTCCGAGAGCTGGATAATAACGTGAGCGATTATTATCCCGTAGAAGTGGCAGTCGCAGAGTGCTCTTTGGAGAACGGCGTGAAGAGAGTTCACCACGTTATCGTGAAAGAGGATATAGTCAAGGGCTACCGTAACGATGCAGTCATACGCGCTGAAGAGTCACACAAGATGCCTATTGACTTCAATTTGCTGGGCAAAGTCGAGGTGGAAACCAATTATTCGGAAATATTTCAAAGTATTTGCAAGTTTATAGAGCCAGGAAGCATCGACGGTGAGCTACCTCCGGTGTTTACCATGAGATCCAATGACGAGCACATTTGGAAGCCCGTCAAGTCCATTCTTGGCAGATTAGCTCTAGCGGACCGTGAGTATTGATATTCTCTTCGGTCAATTAGCACTTGCACAACTGCACTTGCACACTTGTACCGTGTCTCTTTCGTTCTTCTCCCACGACAGACAAGCATCCCGATCACTTGAACCTTTACTCCTTTGAAGACTTGTTCGCCTTCATCTCCAACGCCGTAATGATCAAAGACAAGAGTGAGTTCGATGTTGCTCAAGCTGTCGAAAGAATCGAGAAAGACCCGAATGCTCACACAAACGGTTTTGGCTGCGAGGTAAGCTTTGTAGCTTCATTTTCCTTCTTGTTGCGCATCGAAGAGAATGCTACGACGGCGATTTCCCGCATCATCTTTGTTACAGTATCACCAACGCGTCGGAGAAGGCGAGCTCCACTGCAGCTCGCACTTCGTGAGGCGCTGGTGGTACAGGCTCTGTGATTACTGCTGCGATGCACTGAGAATCGAGAAGATTCCTGGCGTACACGGTCCTGTCGACGCGGAGCCGCAGAAGCTCGTCTTCACCAAGCTGAACTTGAAGCAGGGCTTCGGTCCGAAAGAGCCGAGAGATCAAAAACGATATTTCAACAGATATAAGTGAACAGTACGGGAAACGTCGATTGTCATGGTTGAAAGATTACTGTTAATAGGTTAATGCTATTTCGCGCAAGTAAATAAAGATTTTTGCCACTCTCGTTCTCATCGAGCTAATTTCATGGATACAGCCACGCCATGCCAGCTGCGGGATAGCATTTCGGCGCGGCAACGAACCTGAAAATTCGATACGACACCGTGCCACCGCCGGTCCCGCTTGTCCCGCTTGTCCCGCTGATGTTTTCCTCGCCTTTTTGGAAATATCACGGGCGCTGCGGACAGGTGGAAGCGGAGCGCATTGCTAATCGCACGCGTATTTTTCATGAAAGAGAGAAGTCATCAAGTGTGAGAGGCCGACTACTAATCTCGTTAACCGAATCTCGGCGTTTTCACGGTGCGCGCACACGCGCGGCAGACACTTTCACTCCGCGGCCGCCTCCCGTCGACACGCACAGGCTATGCTCGAAAATTGGCGTGCTCATTGTGCGCGAGCGGCAGCCGCAGACACTTGATTCTCATTTTGTTTTTTCCGCTCCTGCGAGTCGACCGCCGCTCGTTCTGTTTCTCTGCTCTTTGCAGGCTGGCTGGCTAAAAGCGCCCGGAGGCGTGTGAAACCGAGCCGAGTCTTCGAAAATTGCATTGTGCGCGTGTCGGCGAGTGGGTGCGCTCGCGCGCGACGATGGGCTTTAATCGGACTTTCATCGGCGACACGACGCCCATTTCCGATGGTCTTACAGCGTCCCGGGCTCTGGGAGGCAGCCAAGAGCCATGGGAAAGCGGAGAGCACGCGACGACTTAGGACGAGGACGAGCAGGCGTCTGGCCTGCCGAGCCGCGCCGGCGGCCGATGCCATACGTCGCGTATTTTTGTTTGCGAGCAATTGGCACTCGATCACCGCCGGTGAAACTCGCGGCAGCGCGGCTTTATAAATCGCGGCTGCGCGCGGACTTTTAGAAACCGCCGCGGGCAAGCGCAATCAGCGAGCAGCGAGCAGGCGAGTGCACGCGCGAGGCGAAACGAGCGGTCGTTCGATTTGCACATTTGCGCCTTTTGACCTCGCCTACTTCGTACGTACGCGCGAACGTTCGACGTGATAATCATCTTCGGGGCCTAGGGGCAGTCTGCGCGCGCGCGTGTGGCGTCGTCGAGTTTACTCGCTACGTCGGCTGCTTTCTCCTTTTCCCTTTCTTTCTCGACTCGCCTTGGGCCGCGCGCACGTCCAACGCGCCCTCGCCGGCCGGCGCTTAATTAAGACGAAATCGCGGCTCGATCGGCCGCGAATACACACGCGCGCGGATATCGGATTTCGAGCGCGCGCGAGCTTTCTCCATTGATGCGTGCGTACGTAGCCGTGGCCAATTAAGGAACGAGGTTAAAGACCCGCATAATTGCGAGCGGGTTAGCGAAGCGCGTGAATTGGCGCTCGCGCGTTATGTAAATATTTGCGACTCGCTTTCGAGAGGCCGACGTTGTCTCGATAACTGCTCTCCTTTGCTTTTGGCTCGCTCTCGGCTCGCTCTCGGCGCCTGCAGCCCGTGCGCCGCCGAGGAAATCGAAAAAATGCGGAGAGTCGGACCCGGCAATCGGTTCTCACGTACGCACGAGCGTTATCTCGTTCAAGCGAATCAGCTGCTAAGCAGCAAGTTGCGAAAGTAACGAGATAACTTACGTAAGGGTAATAATAGGCGAGCGCGAACGTTTAATAAAGACGTGAGAGAGAGAGAGAGAGAGAGAGAGAGAGAGAGCGCTGCGCCGCAGTGCGCAATGCGCGCATATCGCAGAGGATGCGTGCCGCGGATGCTTAGACAGCCCGAGCGCAATCATCGCCGAAAATGTCGAACCAATCCGACGACGACAAATTGCCCCTAGGCGTCACTTTCGCGCGCTCACTTTCTTTGACTTCCTCCTCATCCCTTGCCATTCTCTCTCTGTTTCGCGGCGAGTAGTGGCACGCCGCAGCCAGCCGGTTTCTAAATTCACAGCGGCGTCGCCGCCGGCGATACGGCGTCTCGAGAACGCGTGGGCGCTCCACTTGGATATTCAAACTTTTGCCCCCGGAGCATCGACTAATCGTCGTCGTTTCACTGTGGCGCTGCTGCCGTCTGCGCGCCGTCGAGAATATCAGAGCCGAGTTGCGCAACGCTTCCGCCTCGAATGAGCGAAGCCTTCCCTCATCGTATCCAAATGCAATCGGGCGTTACGAAATCGGGACTCGGGGTCCTTTGGACGCGTATAGCACACTTGCTCTCGTTTGCAATCTCAGCGTGGCACCGCGGACGCCCCGCGACGACAAAACGGGGACGGACAGCCTAGTTTGGATGTTTGACAGTTGGGGCCTCGGCGCTATTGTCTCGAGCGGCCGCTTCTTCTTTATCCTGCTCTTCTGCCATTTGCATACACCTGGATCTGCGATGCAGTCGCGCTCGGGTTCGCTGCGTACGTTTCTTATTATCTAAATTTAGCCGCGAGAGCAGCTCGCGCAAAATAAAGAATTTGGCTTCGCCAGCGGGATACCTGTTTTTCAGCTTCTTCATTCATCAACGTTTTAACAGTCTCTCGGCGCTTGCGCGTCCTTTTATTATTTTTTCTCTCCTCCCAGCTGCCTTCGCATATTCTGAAATATCTCCTACGCGCGGATGCTTGTTATAATGTAAACAAATATTCCGCCTCGAGATAGTCGCGAAACAGGAATCTCTATGCAGTTCGCTCACGGCTGGCTCGTGTGACATCACGGATCTCCCCGCGCGGCCGAGTGTACGCGTATAGGATCTTTGCCGATATTGGCGAGGCCGACTATTGACTGAAATGCATATTTACATTTGCCGCTCGAGCTGCGAAGCGAGTCAACTCGCCAAAGCACGATTACCTTGAAAAATGTTAATGACGAAATGGAAAGAAGGAAGGTCTCCCCGGCAATTTGAATACAATGGTGCGGCCGTCCCAACGTAAACAAATATTTCGCGCGAAATAATCGCGAATTGGCAATCCGCGTGTTGGCGGAGTGGAGAGGGCGCGCGAGCGCGATATTACAGATGTTGCGAGACAAAAGATAATCGGGCTGGCTCGAGCGTGTGCGAGGAATCGTAAATTCGCGCACAAGTACGCGGCGGCGGCGGCGGCGGCGGCGGCGGCGGCGCGCAGCCAAGAAGGGAGAGAGAGAAAGCTGCGACGGCGCTGGCTCTCGGCTTGGCTCGACGCATCGACAGCGAGAGTCGGGAAATTCTCTTCGAACAACATCGCCTGGGGACGCGGTTGGCGCGGCTAAAGTGGCGCGTCAAAGTGCGCGCCGGGCCCCACAAGCGATCGCGTGCAACAAAACCGATCTGCGCGAGCGGCCCTCTCGCTCGCTGACTCAGCGCAGCAGCAGCCACCGCCGCCGCCCGTTTTTCCCTTCCTTTTCTCGACTGCTCGGCTGCTCGCTTCCAAGCCCCGCCACGGCTCGCTAAGTTTCGGAGGGCAAAAACGACTGGACGTGGGCGAGATTCCGGGGGCGCACTCTCGACGCGTGATTGACCAGACGCTTCTTCTCCTCGTCCTCCTACTGCGAGATCTGTATCGCCGAGATCTCCCCGCTGCGATTTATTCCGGAGCTTCTTCGACGCGAGGCCCGACAGACGGAGGTACGATCAAATAATTGTACACCATCTGCCTTCTCTTTCCTCGAGACGCGTCCAAATCCTAATCAAGTCTCCTTATCCCTTTCGACAATTGCCTCGGCAACGAGCGGAACCTGCTTTTCGGCTGACTTTCCGTCAAATTGTTCGTTATCCAAACTTTACGCTGGTCTCGGAGAGAAAACGACATTATTGTATGAAATTCGACGCGTCCGTCGAGTTTTAAACTACCTCTTTAAAAAGTGGTTGGCAAGACATTCTCGGCTGTGAGCGAGATGCCACGTACATGCGTGCACGCGAAAAACAAATTTATTGGAATGAGTTTGACGCAAGAAAAAGGAACAGCGCAATAAAAAGTTAGGTGTCGAACCATAAAACTCGATATTCTCTTAATGAAAGGAATAAAAGTCGTTTGCTCGACAGCTCTTTTCACAATCCAGCACGGGAGCGAGCTATGGAGAACGTAAAGCGCGTCGCGGGGCTGCGGCGAGCGCGAGAAATCCTGAAAACGAAAAGAAAAAGAAAAAGGAAAAAAAAGCGGCGCGCAGCAGTGTGTCAGGCTCCGAAGAGAAGTGAGCACTTTCCCGCGTGTTGCGGTTGCGCAGCTGCGCGCGAGAAACAATAATTCCATGGCGCGCGGCGGACCGCCTCGACAGGTCGCAGGCGGCGGCCAATGGAAGTGAAACGCTCGGGAAATTGAAAGTAACGCGAGCCCGGCAGTTGGCGATCAGTGCAATTATTATTGATTAATGCGTTGGAGCGGCTCGCAGGTACACGCGGCCTATCCCACTTGCCGCCTGTCCCTGATTACAGGCGTTTCGCGCGTCTAAGCTTTTCTGCTCCGCGGCACATAATCCTCGCTGCGCGGCCGCCTCTCGACCTATCCGCTGCCAATCTCTCTTTCTCATCAGTTGGCTAAACAACGCGCGCGCGCGACAATCACACGAGCGGCGAAAGTCAGCCATGTAAGCGTGTGTTTTCGAGCGGCTTTCGACCACAAGAGCCCCCTTCGGCTATATCATCGTCTTTTAGTATCCGCTGTTCTATTACCGAGACCTACATGTCTGTACGCGGATCGACTGATTTTAATGCTCGAAACCGAAAGTCTCTTGAGCAATCACTTCCAAGTCAAAGTATTTGACTTCTCGTATACGCGAACCCCATGCTATTTGCATGCATCAGTGTTTATTTAAATTGTAATCGTCATTGGCATGCACGCCCAAAAGTAATCGCGACAAAAGTAATAGCGATTTTCATTGAGCCGCTTTCTTCAAGTAAAACAACATAATTATCAGTTTATAAATGCATACGAGCAAAGCTAAAAAGTACTCCCCATAGAGAAATTCAAAATCCAATGATTGTCGATTCAGAATATTTACGAGGTGACTCGCAACTGACTGTCGTGCTCGATGTGAGGAACTGCGTTCATTTTCAAGTTATCTAAAACAAGCATACTATTTGCGCCAATAATAAAACAGCAATGCTATGACAGATATTTATGCAATTATCATTTAGAAAATGAGAAAGTATTTGTGAAATGAACTGAAATATACAGACGACAGTCTTTAGGTTGGCGTATTTATGTTCCTGACCTTTAAAAAGATTATAAAAGCAGAACGAGCCAACGATGAAAGTCCTAACATTAACTGAATACTCGTACTAATTATCAGCGATTTATCGTTGAACGCAGAATAAGCAAACCGATCGTGCAATTATTTGCGCGAACAAGGAGTGCTCTTTGCCTCTAATCTTTATAGAATAACGAAAAAGGAGTTTATGGTGTACAGCGTGTTTTTAACTGCATAAGGATAATACCGATGACCGAGTTCGGCTTTCGAGAGAAGTGGGCACTTTCACGCGTTTCGCGGTTGCGCTCATTGCGAGCAAGCAGATGGCAATCAATGGGATTATCATCGCTTAATGTGTTCTTAACCAGATATGAAACTTTGCCTACTGGCTGAAGAGAAAATGCTCGAGTCTATACATACGTCTCGAACTGGATCTGGAGTCGCGCCGAGATTTATGGAAGCATAATGCGCGGCCCGTACAGTAAAAACACGAAGAAAGGTTCAATCGGAAGAGCTGGATATCACGATGAGCCTTAATTTGTGCCAATCGAAGCTTCCTCGTGCTCGAACCGATTGTCGAGCGAGAGGTCAATCAAGAGGTGGGTGTACGTATGTCGTCTAAGTAGGTAGCACGAATCGCGCATGCATGCGAAATCGTCAATGCTATCTCTCACTTTCAACTGTGACACCGATACTCGTATCTCGCTTGGTTCGCAGCTTCGAGCGAGCTAATTGAAAAGGTACTCGAAGAGAAAGGATCGCGTTAATTCAATAACTCGATGCTCGCGGATAAAAGCGGGGGCAAGCGAGAGAAAAGGTCGAGCGGACCGGATGGCGAGGGCTAACGAGCTGGCCCTCCAGGGCCCGTGCGACGTGCCGAGGTGCGATCTTCGTCGACTTTCGATAAGCCGCTCGGCGCGGTGAAAGCGTCCGGCGATGCCCACCCCGCGACTCACCGGCGCGTTTTTCCTGATAAGGCCTGGCCTACATCTGCTCAAAGCGATCGGCCGACGACGATCGGCGCGAGTCACGCGGCCGAGACGAGCCAAGCGGCGCGCGCTGATTAACGGGCCAGGCGCGAACAGAGCCGGAGAGTTGAAATTTATCAGTGGCGCGCGTGCAGCGGCCAAAGGCGGCCGAAGGTCCATCGACGCGCGTATAGGCGTACGGCGAACCGCCGTAGGCCGCTAACGGTAGTCCGTATGCTTCGGTAATAAGGCCTGCTGCTGCGCTTCTGCCGAAGCGCGGTAGCCGCGGCGCGCGCCGTCCGACCGTTTCGCACAATGCGCCGATGTATCATCCTCGGCGGCGCGCGCGCCTGATAGAGACGTGTCGGAGTCGGCCGGCCGCTCGTATTGTTAATAACAATCTCGCACGCGCATAGCGGACTCGAGCCCGGTACCGCTAGCTACATATGCGTGTGTGTATCCCCGAGCGCGCATACCGCCGCGATCGTATCGATCTCTCTCCGTAAAAGCTGCGCACGGCGCGTCGCTGCCGCTCGCGCCCTGCTGTCGGCGCCGACGGGCGAGGAACCGTCGAGCAAGCCGAAAAGCTCGCGAGACAGCGCGCACCGGCGGGCGTCGCCGCTCGCTCGGGAAATCCAGGTCGGAGCACGCGCGGAACGATCCGCGAGTTTCCGGGCGATCGCGCGCGGACGGCGAGGGAAAATCGATCGACGCGGCTCCGCGTGGCTTCGCGCTGTGTGCTCGCGGTGAACAGCAAAGCGTGACGGCGACACGGAGAGCTGCCCAACGCCGGTTATTTGCTCGTAACGGGTAATCGAAGAAACGCATCGCGACCGACTGCAACGAAGGAGTGCTGAGAGGATACGCGCGCAGGGAGAGATCGAGTGTGAAAAGCCGATAGAAGTGGCAATTTCCTTTCGTGGCGCGACGGCAACGAAAGGTGCGGCGGGCATTATCGATTGGCGGCCGCTCGAGCCACGAAAGTGGTTCGCGTATCCGCGGGCACCGGAACAGGAGCATTGGCGAGGGCATTGCATGCGCAGCTATCGGCGCACTTGTCGAGTTCTCGAGAGCGACCGGCCGATCGAGGTCCCGACCTCCAGCTGGAGGTGACGTGGCGCGACGACTCCCAGCAGGCGCGTCGTCGCTTTCCCGCTCGCGGCGGCGCAGACTGCCTGGCTCTTTCGGAGTACACGCGCGCGACAGTGAAAGTGCACGTGGCCGACTCTCGCTCGGATCGCCGTGCACTGCTCCGGCGACTCTTGGCCGATCTCCGCGCTCCACGGGCGTTTTATCAATTGCGAGAGTGCGTGAGTGCCGGCGACCTTGCGCGCGCTATAAACTTTACGATCGATGCGCGTCGCTCTCATCGCAGGCCTCCCGCCTGCTCGTAAACACGTCCGTCAATTTATCCGCGAAACCGACATTGTAAAAGCCCGCGCCAACTGAAAGTCATTCCCACGAGCGGCGGCGGCGGCGGCAGCGGCGGCGGCGGCGGCTCTTGGACGGCCGGCATTTTGAATTACGATTCGCGGCGGGAAAATTGCAATATGAATATCAATTTATAGCCGCCGATAACTCTCTCGTTGGCCTCGGCGCCGACCATGCGCGTCCGTGAAAATGCCTCGGATTTCGAGGCACGAGCAGACAATCGCGAAAAATCCGGACAATCAACAATAATGCGCTGCTTTCACCTGCGCGAGAAAGCTAGCGAGCGCCAGATATTGATTCGCCAACGGCTTCAATCGAAAAACGCGTCCTGTAGTTTTCCGCGCACTTTCATTTTCATAAACTGTCCGCAGGCAGAGGCTCAGCGGCGAGGCGCGAACTCGTCGCTCGAGCCAGGCCCGCGGCCAAAGTGCCCATTTGGCTCGTTCGGTGGCGCTCACGCAACGATATTATAGCGCGAGAGACGGAATTCTTTCCCATGCGGTGCACGATAGATCGCGCGTATCTCAGGTAGCCGACACCTCTCGGCTGGAAAATCTTTTATTCATGGCCGCCTTCAGCTTCCTCTTCTAATTATCCGCTCGCGAGGGCTGTTCTGCTGCTGCTGCTGCTGCTGTTGCCGGAGGCGGCTGACTTTCAGAGGCTCGCTTCGAGGAAGCGGCGAGGACACGCAGGACCCTTTATCGACCGCTGGCATCCCGCATTTTTCACGCCGATCCAGCGGCAGCGACGGCGGCGCAGGCGGCAGCTTTCCAAACGGTAAGCCGATATCCAGGCGCAGAGCCGCTCGGTCGCGCGAGCTTCGATTTCACGAATAGAAATCCGCCAGGCTCTCGGACACGCGCCACCAACACTCGATACACTCGGGAAAGTCAATTGCCCAGGCTCATCGGCGGACAAATGACCCCGAAGCGGTGGTCGGGTCGCCGGCGCGCGCCGACTTTCTCGCCGCGATTTCTAACTCGGCCGCGCGCTCGTTTTCGCGCGCGCAGACCCCGCAGCCCATTTCCAGGCCGAACGCACGGCAGCGGAGACGCGCGCTTACGTATTCGAGGGAGGGCCGCGCTGCACTTGCCAGTGGCGGCTCGCGGCTGTGCACGCGCGAATCGTGACGTCCGGCCTCGCCCCTCTGCGCACTCGGCTTTGTTCGCCGATCGGCTCCCCCGCTCCCGTGCGTGCGCGATGACTTGGCCACGTACGACGATGTTTTATTAATTGCGCCCGCGTCTTTGTGGACGTGCGCTTCCGAAATGTGTTGCGAAGAGCACGCGTCGCGAATAAAAAGCGCGACGCCCAACGGCAAACGGGGGGGGGGGGGGGGTGGAGAGCTTAGGCATCTATACGAGCTGCGAGGCGACATGTGTAAGGCGCCGACGCGACCTGCATGTCATAAGTCGACCCTCGTGGTACGTAATTGATGCTCGAGAGTGGTCATACTTTCGCGAACGCCACATCTTTCCTGGGCGCGTAATTGCCGGGGAATCAATTAACCGGTGAAAGTTTGGCAGAACAATCAGAATTCGAGAAGCAGACCAGTGACCGCGACTACGCCGTAATTTACGTGCAAATAAGTTTGAAAATTTAATGGCCACACGGACTTATTATATTCCCTATTCATTAGATAGGAGTAATGGTTTCTCGCGCTTTACTCTCGACTACAATGCGGCAACGCGCGCGCACACAATAAAATAGAGTGAATTAATGCTGGTAAAACTGCTTCGTTCGCTTGATATTTCAAAAGCCACAAGTACGCGTTTGGCTTTCGCGTAGTGTACAGGGGACGTGGGCTTCGGCTCTTCCGAGCTCGTAACTCAGCTCGTCGTTCCTCTCCCGCGAATTAGCATAATCCCTGCGCCCGTAGAGTGAATCGATTCCGAGGACAAATTACCCTGCACGTCCTCCTCGCAATCGTCCCCTTGCGCGAGAGAGCGCAAATAAAGCGCCGAAGCAAATCTCGGCTGCGCTCGTGGCGACCGAGTTAATCGAAGAGCGCGGCAGAAGCCAATTCCCCCCTCGTAGGCGGCCGCCACTGATTCGTTTCAATCAATCGTTGTCGTCGTCGTCGTCGTCGTCGTCGTTCTCGACGTCGTCGTCGTCGTCATCGTCGTCGTCGTAGTCGTGGTCGTGGTCATGGTCGTGGTCGTCGTCGCTGCGCGATTAACCGGTTCCAGCGGAAGCGTCGACTGGCCGACATGAAAAAACGTAGCCCGCGTGCGCGCGAAACTGAAAGCGAGCGGTTGCGCGCGCGAGAGAGGGGCCTCGTAAAGTGCGTTCGATCAGCTGCCGCGCTAATCAGCCGAAAGGGACGAAACGTCGGGAGGAAGGGGGCTGATCGTCCTGCAATCGATCGTTTACGGGCGTTTTCTCAATTTAACGCCCGAGCGAGCGGATTGCCAAGTGGATCCCGTGGCAAGTCACTCGCCCGAGCGAGGAGCGCGAAGGAAAGTACGCCGCGCTCGAGCGAGCGGCCGTCGTGGTCGCGCCTAGCTCGAGCATTAATCGCTGTCCTTGCCGCGCTCCGAATTGCTCGGCGGCGGCCCTGCGGAATCCCGCGAGAGCGCGCACGAGAACGGCCTATGCCGGCGCGCGAATTTCGGATGCGCGTTGCGTGAGCTCGGGCGATTAAGCACCGACTACGCCGGGATACGGAGGAAGAAAGAAGGCCGGACTCCGGCGTTGAGGGCAATTTGAAGCTTCAATTGGGAGCTCGATTTTGCTGGCTGCGCCGCGACTACGCGACTGCCTCTCCCCTCGTGCGCGCTGTAATCTCGCTCGGAAACGCACTGCATTTATTAACCTCGCGCGGACAGCCCTCGCGAGCCGTCGGTACTGTCGACGTGTCGCGCGAAATCGCAACGCGCTGTAACAGGAAATCTACAACCAGCGGATAATTGACGCGGCTCGCGCCGTCGATTCCGTCTGCTCTGCTCAACGGCCTGTCGCTGATGATACCTCTCGCTCGCTCGATATTCATCGCCAAGTCCAGAACGAAATTACTTCTGCCCAATACAAGTATCGTAATAATACTTCAATTTACACGCTATTCCAATACAAATATACGGCTGCCTCTGCTAGACGACCATTTAAACGTACTTTCGAAGGACTCGCGCAATTTGCAATCAAAATTGCATGTATAACTAACAAAAGAATCTTGAAATTGCCCAAAATATATTCATTAAAACGTAACAAGCGAACCCATCTCTATTTTCATCTTGTAATAGGTCTAATGGAAAAAATTCATCCTCGGATATCAGCATTCTCGAATGCATTCAAAGGCCCTGCGCGAGTACTCAAATTGGATAAAATGGGCGAACGATAATTCCGGGAAAATTAATTTGCAAAATGTTGAAAAAGAATCTTAACTAGACGATCGGTTTTCCAGGATAACACTACTTTCCAGATCTCACAGCGAAGAGTTGAGTTAACTTAAAAGTAAGAACATGCTAGGTTTCGTTCCCGCCTTCTCTAGGCTCAATCACCAACGATTAAAGATGCCTTGAACACGCGAACGATGATATTATTCAGTCGGCTGTTGCATTATTCAGCAATAATCAGTCTTCGAAGGAAGCGCTAATGCAGGCTGCGCGCTCGAGAATCAAAAGCTAATTGTCAAAGCCATTGTCGCGAAGCGAAATTATACGTGCGCGAAGCCGAAGAGGATCTTGCGAGCGAGCAGCTTGCGTTAGTGATGCTGCCGGTTACGTAAAAGCCACGTCGCGTTTCCATCGTCGCATGTGTCGCTTAAATCGCTCGGCGCGGTGCGCGCGTATAATGATTGTATTTAAGGGGGAAGCTCGCGGAAGTAAAACCTGTTGCGCGCGGCGCGGCCCGAGCATTAAAGCCTTAAGTCAGCTGAACGCGCGCGGCGAGCGAAGGAAATATGCGTTGATATGCATCGCGGCTGCGGCGGCGGCGGCGGCGGCGGTGAGCACGAGGAAAAATCGAAGCAGTCGACTGGCGCCGCGCGAGAGACTGGGATATGCGCGGCTTGTCGGGCGCGAAGGTGCGGGCGTCGGTCCAAATTGCCTACAAGCTACCGTCGAGTTTCGGCAAAGAGGGCAAAGCGTCTCTCGGCCGTGTTCCCCATCCCTCGGAGACTGGGCCGCGCGATCCGCGCGGCTGCCGTCGCACAGAGGCCGCGGCGTTTTTCCAACTCGTCAGCGGCAATCCGAGAGCGGGACGTCTGAAAGCTCGGCCGGTGTCGGAGCCGCGCACGTACAGCACTTTAATTACCGTCCCGTGGCGAGCTGGTCTACCGCGGCACGGAGCAATCTGCCAATGGACTTGGCAACTAATGAATGATCGCTAGCAACGCGTACAAGGCACGCACCCGCAAGAAGCGCGGACAGGCACCGGCGGTCCCATAATTAATCGTGTCCGCGTAATAAGTCACCGATAGCATTGGCTCGGCTCGGTACGCGCATCTAATTAATTCGCCGCGCCCATTCGATTTACGAGGCAGCTCTGTCGCGCGACAAAACTGCGCGCGTAATCCTCTCTTTGGCGCGCGAGCGGCGGCATTGAGTGCATCGGCCAATTCGCTGGATAACTCGATCCGGCGCGACACTTTATCAGCGAGGGGAAGAGCTGTCGGCTTAGACGCGGACCGTTGGCCAAAGCTCCCTCGCAACTAGCTCGCGCACCGTTACTCAAGCGCGCCATTCTCCCTTGCGAGTATCTGCGACGAGAGATCGAATGGCAATTTTATTGGCCGCTGATTGATTGCTTAGTGCGGCCGTCTCGTCTCCGCGGCGATCGGGATAATTATTAAAAACCGGCTGAGCGGCTTGTGGAAATTAAAAATGAGCAAGCAGCGTTGCGCCAAACAGCGAGAATAGAAAAAGGAAGGGGGCGGGAGAGAGCGCCGTACGGCAAGGGGGACGTATATATACTTGTAACGATAAGGTTAACATGCTCGCGCGGGGGAGGGGGGGGGCAGAAGGAAGCGCGCATGCAAAACTCGATACTGTTAGCTGTCAGTCAGGCAGGCGCAGTTGCGCTCGCTCAAAAAGGATAATTAGCCGCGCGCGCGCATAGCTGCGAGAGCGAGAGGAGGCGAGTCCAAGCGAGCGCTGTATCATTGGCAAAGGGGGATAGAGGTAGATGGAGAGCCGATAAACGCGATCGGAAAAATCAAAGCCCCGCGGGCTAACTGTAAAGTGCGGATCAGAGCCGCGCTTGTGCGCAGCCAAGTAGGTACAAGACAAACGACTTATCCGCTCGGTCGGATGTGCCGCGGCACGCGATACATACGCCTCTATCTGCCGCGTTCGCATCATATTCCGTGCGCGCCGCAGCTCCGCCGTGGATATTTGCGTCCTCTCTCGCAGGTGTACGCGTCGGCGGACCGCTAGCCTGCACCCTGCCCTTTCGCGGCCGACGCGCCGCCGAGTTGAACGCGCGACGTCATCGTGCTTCTGCCAAATTGACCTCGCGCAGCCACGTACGACTGTACGTGGAACTGCGGTGGTCTGCAATTAACGCTCGTATCCGCTGAGTACTCGAGGAATGTGTTGCATTAATAATTGCGAAATGACATTTGGCTAATTAAAACGGCACGCACGATCGTCCGATGTACACACATAGACTGGTGCGCGCGCGCACGCACACACAGAGGCTTCGAATAAAATAAGGCTTGACGAAAAATGTTAATTGATCGTTACATAAACAACGAGTGATTTATCGCAGGCGATCGGCCCAATGATATAATGGCTCGCGACGACGACTACGACGACGAGGATTTAATGAACAATGCGCTTGCTCGCTGGCTTTGAGCGCGGCGAGAAAGAGAGGAGTTCGTGCGACGAGAGGAGATTATAACATGCTCTCGCGTTATACGTTGGTCGCGTCACCGTAAATTACCGCCGAGAGAGAGAGAGAGAGAGAGAGAGCTAAGTACCGAATGCAAGCTCCCTTTACAACTCGGTATTTCATCGGTCGCGCGCGCACGATGTACCGCTCTTCCGCTCTCTCGCGCGCGGCCGAGACCCACGCGGAAACGCCGCTTATCTCCGCGAGGACGGAAAAACCACCTGCTACCCTCGCTCGTCCCCGCGCGCGCCTCTTCCGCCAAGCGCACGACTCGCGCCGACTGCCGATCGTCGCGAGCATCGCACCGGGCTGATTGCACAATGCCGTACGCCTTCGATTATGCTAATGACTCGTGGCTCCGTTGTGCTCGAAGAAGAACGAGTAGTCGACAGAGGCGCCTGGAGCTGTGGAACGCTACATCGGCCTCGGGATAAAGCAGACGAGCGCTACGCGACTTTCACTGCACGCACGCGCTCCTGCCGCCTTATCGGTCAATCAACATCGACCCGTGCAACTTAGTCGTCGATCATCGCGAATCCCTCTGTCTTGCTCGGTGAACAACAAGTCCGCCTGTCCGTGCGTAGGTGTGCATGTACGCTGGTAGCCTAATGCTCAACGACAGCTCCCTCGTGCGACGCAAGCCACGCACAACTGCGAGTACAATGTAAAGGCTCTCTTCTCGGGCTCGCCGCCGAGGAAAGTGAATGAGCGAGCGTTTCTGTCCGGGCCCCCAAGGCTGCGCTCGCGACTCTTCCTCGTTCTACGCGACGGCGAGCATGACGTCGCTCCTTTTGCCCCCGCCGATCGAGTAATCAATCGTTCGAACACCCCCTCATCCGTCCTTCCGATCGCACGCTAATTTGGAGCCATGCGGCAATCGACATCGCGACTGGTCGTTGCCTCGAGCGCGTTACCGGACGGTAATTCGTTCTCGTCGCGCGACACGCCAGGCCCGCGTACGCGGAGAGCGAGACTCACCGGCAGAAGAAGCAGAGAGGAGGGCGAGTGCCTCGCGGCCGCCTGGCGCAGCCCGAGAAAGCGCAGCAGCGGGTCCTCGTTCGCCTGCAGCTCGTCCAGGGTGCGACGCGCCTCGGCGTAGCCCTCCAAATACGACCAGTAGGCGTCCCAGAACGATGTCGGGAACAGCTCACCTGCACAGACACGCATCTAACTTTCTTCCTCTTCGTAAAGAATTACGTGGCAGCTGCCCGCTATTCGCCCCACCCCAGCGCCCAATCCCGCCGAAAATTCCCGGCTAATTGAGATGACTCGTTGCGCCGCGCGACTGCCTCAGTGGTGTTGTTTCCGAGGTCGCTGCAATTTTTCGAAACGAGCTAATGCCGTGCGTTTAAAGACGCATCATCAGCGCGTCAAAAGTCCGCGCTCGGAGCGCCAAGTGCCGGCCGTGCGATCAAGTTATTATTCGGCATCGGCGTGCAAGAAGAGGCTCGGCTCGCGCGCTCGTTCCGCGAATTTCGACGGCAAACGAGCGCGTCGGAGGTCGGAAGAAAGAGAAAAACGGAGCACGCGCCTCGGCACAAACAACGACGGGAGAGGTCAGCGGGGGTCCGAGCGGCCGAGAGGACGAAGATTGAAGTTTAATCGCTGCTGCGCGGTCGCAGACGCATCGAGCGCTTTTTAATTGTCGCCAACGCGCGCTTGACGAGAACGTAGGCCACGGCGACGAGAGGGCCTGCGGCGGCCGCGCCGACGCGACCAGCGTGAGAAGCATTGGCCCGCATGAGGTCCGTTCCGCGAAGAGTCGCCGGCGTGCGGAAGGATCGCATCGAGCTCGCGGGCATGATTTACCGGCGAGGGGCCCGCGGAACGGCAGCCTCGCGACGCGCGAGCTCGTCTCCGCGACGGGGCGACGGGGTGACGGGGCGACGGGGCGACGGGGCAAGCAGCTGCAGTTGCGCAACGACGCGCGCCACCATACTTACCGGGCTTGAAGGCCTCGGCGTCCCAATTGTCGAGTGCGCCCTCGATCTGCAACAGACGAGAAGCATCATGGACGGACTGTCGATTAGTGCGCGCCGCGCGGACTTGCAATCGGGAATGAAATGCGAGCGGGCGTGCGACGCTCGTCGCAGCGCGCTTTATTCAATCAGCTGGTCGTTCAACTCGACGCGCGCGGAGATCTCTTGCTCTCGTGACGAATTGCTCGCCGCGAGATAAAGCCGCACGGGGATTAACTGCTTGCTTGTTAGAGACCGTGCGCGCGCGCGCGCGCGTATATACGCGTACACGCGTGCTCTCCGCCGTGGCATTATCTCGAGCCGGGAGCTCTCCATTCCAATTGCCGAGGTTTTTTTCTCGATGCCGACCTTGTGTGGGATGCGTGACTCACTGACTAATTGTCCGCCGGCCGCTATTTGTTATTCCAATGATTATAAGCTTCGCTCGTGCATTGGTCGGGCGTAGCGTCGAGGGAAAAAGAAACGAGCGCCGCGCAGCCGTAATCGATTCTCTGATTGCAGGCCTGTTGAAATTTGAATGTATCCCGAAATTAACTGGCCGCGCGCGCGTACCAAGCGTCCACGATTGATCGAGCCAATAAGTTTCGAGTCTCGGCCGGATTTCTCGTTGAACGATTCGGCGCCAAACGGAAAGATCGCTCTCGCTCGACGAACAATGCCGACCATATGCTTGGCAAGCGTTCGATCTTGCGCCAAATAAACGTATACCGTGAAGCCCTCGTGCGTCATTTTTCAGTGGCTTGATTGCGCCGCATTATAAACGACGCGCGGCGGCCCTTTCGCGCAAGACACGGCGAGTCGCAATCGCGGACGATGCGGCGTCCGAATCATGCATATCTGATTGCAATTTATCGTCGGTCGGCGAGAGCGCAAGACAAGTGAAATTGAAGCGACGTCTTGGATTTTCGCGACTCGGCGGCACAGGCGCCCCCCCCCCTCCGCGCCGCAAAGCCAGCGCGAATGCTCTTCCAACTGGCAGCAGAGTCCAAGAAGACGGACTCTCTCATCTGCGGGCTCGCGGTGCGTCTTATTGTCACGTCGTAGTTCATCTGGCTCATCTGGCCGTGACGGCGATGCCTATCTTTCTCCCTTCGTCGCGGTCGCCGCCGAGCGCGTGCCCTTATGCATTTATGCATTGCATATTATACGCTGTTCAGAAGTAAGCAACGAAAAGAGAAGAGCGACCGACGGAAAAAAAGACGGGGGAGGGGGGGGGGCTGCTTTTCTCTCACTCTGTCTCTCTCTCGAGTTAATTTTTGCGATGGAGTTCAAGCGATTGTGCGGAATTCCTGCGGCGGGAAAATGCGCGTTAGCTCGAGCGAAGGTCAATGAATCACGATCGGAATTTATTAGAAGAGCTTGGCGGCGTCGTGGTACGGGCTATATCTTTCTGTCTCTGTGCGGCGCGCGCGCGACCGCGAGAGCGGGATTACGTAATTTCAGTCATGGAATTATGTTAATACGCAGGCACCTTGCTCTTTAAAAAGCTACGTGCGCGAGAAGGAGAGTTCCGCGAGTCGAGTGCCGCGCGCGCATACTGAAATATTGTCGCCGGAGCGAAGCCAACCGCGACTGCCGTTCGGCACTCCGCGCTCACTTTTACGTAACTCCGTCGTGTTCGATCTCCGCTTTATTTTGTTTTTTTTTCCTTTGCTCTCTCCGCGTTCACACTTTTCTTTTCGTTGCTCTCAAACGACGAGCATTTATGTAAACCGTTAAATCACCAACTGGTTTCGATCCTGCATTTTGCTCCGAAACGTGTATAAACGGATTGTTTTGTTTATTTTCGGAGGTCGGTTGTTTACTTGGTTCGCCTGGAAAGCAATATTACGAGACGGACACCGAGTTGCCGCGGTTGCGTTAAGAAACCCGTCGGAAGACATCTGGCCGAGGCCGTCCAGAGCGCGAGAGAAGCGCAGCCGAAAGCCAACGAGCGCGGCGCGTCGAGAGCGATCGAGTGAGCTATCAAGACTGGGTGCGCGCAGGACCGGGCTGGAACGTATACGAGCGAGCGAGCCGTTCGCCCATAACGCCGAGTCTTTATTCTCGAGCTCGGCTTTTTGCCGCGCGCGTCTTATAAATACCGTTAAATCATTCGCAAGCCCTCGCCGGCGCGCGAGTCCGAGATTTATTCTCGCGTCGCTCGTAGCGCGCTTGTGATCTCGCGCGCGCGCGTCGTAACGTTGGTTTTTGCTCCGAGGCCAGCCGGCCGGCGAGTCTTTATCGTCTGGGCGGCGAGGCGAGCGACCGAACGAACGAGCCGAGAGCGCGCGACGCGACCGAATAGCAGCGTCGATCTCGCGTCGATCGGCGTCGACGCGACCCGCCCTGTCGCAGCCGCCTACGCGGAGGCTCGCCAGCGAGCGACAGTCGGCCGCCGGGTGCTCGCGGACACTTTTCCCGCGGCTCGGCGACGTCGAGAGCCCATGCCTGCCGGATAAGGTGTCGTTGCCAGGGGTGGCATCTGGAATGAGACGCGCAGCGCGCACGGAGGCGGGCCATCGCCGCCGGCCGGCCCCGCCGCGAGCGAGCGAGCGAACCTATTGGAACGATCGAGGCGGAGTGGCGCGATCGTTTTTCATTAACGCCAGAGGCGTTCGCTTCGTTAACGACCTTGGATTATCCCAGCGTCGGGCGAGTGCCGATTCGCTGGGTGCGCGCAGGACCCGAGGCGAGTCGATCGACCGCGCGCGTTCCTGCTCGCAAAAATGCACGCGCGTGCGAGCTCCCGCTTGTTTCAATGTCGAATCGCACATTCCATGGTCTTCGCGATTGCGCGCGCAACCGTCGCCGTCCGGCATTGTCACACGGGCTCAGCGTGACGGCGCAAGCTATCGCGACTCGCCCGAAAAAAAATCCGATTAAACGATTATACCCGCCCCGATCTCGTCCCCCGTCGGGAATTCAGCGCGACGACGACGCGACATTGCCGGCGTGGGATTGTCGTCGATCCGTTAATTCGCGCGCGGCCACGTTTCGCCGGCTCGCGACGAGCCGACTTTTCGGCGACTTTTAAGCCCCCCGCGCGCGCACTACTGTTGCAGCGCCGAGCGCCAGTATTGCCGTTGTCGAGCATCGTTCGTCGCCGTTCATCGGCCGCCGCGCGCACGACTGGACATAAATTACACGTTGCTACATCTTCCGCGTGCTTTGTTCGTCCGCGCCTGGGCTTCGATTGCATCCTCGACGCCTCGCTCTCGCGAGCATCCTCGCAGCCACACTTTTAAATTCGTATTTTAAAAGCTTCAGAGCTCGACAGTTTAAATAGTCGGCAGTTCGATAACCTTTCCCTGCGACCGCCAAGCCGCCTGCTCCCTAACCATTTTGTCGCGCCCGCACGTGCCCATTATGCATCTCGCTTCCACTGATAACACTTATTCGTTCATTCAGCTGTCAGATTTGGTCAGCGATATATTCCCACAAGAATGGTAAGGCGTCGAGTGGACATCAGTTATCGACATCCAATACTTTTGGAGCTTATTCATTCCAGCAAATTATGGAAAACAGACAAATAAGTAACAAGTGCGTAATTTTTTTTGTTTTACACCAATCACATGTTTTTTCTTTATTTTATGTTGATCTTATTATGAAATTTGTCTCGTATCTGTTACTGTACCATATCTTACAGCATATTAGAATGTTATCTTTTAATATGCCGGTCGTTAGAAATGTCCTACTCGTAAGTTGCTTGCGTTTTTTAACAAATACGGTCGAGACACGAACTCACCTAACTAATCGATTTAAAATTTCATTTGTGGTAGGTGAAGAAAGAAGAGAACGCGTAACTCAACGGGTTACGTGCATAAAGATCTGGCGAAAATATCGAATCGAAAGAAGGAACGAACCAGTCGGAAACGACGCATTTCAAAATAAAAAAAGAGCTACAACGATATTTTTACATGAACAGTAAATTGGACAGGTTCGTTCATCGGGAACCTCGAGCTGATGTTTCCAGGCATAAAAATCGACCGACATGCGTCATGTTGAAAAAGTAAAAGAAAAAATGGAGGCACAGAGCTCTTAAATTTCAAGAAAGAGAGAGAGAGAGAGAGAGAGAAAGAGACAGAGATCGTCCCGATACGCGTTATACGCGCGCAGCACGGCGCAAAAATAAAATCAAGCGACGAGTTTTATTCAATTTTCTCGGAGAGGCGAAAAGACGATGCGAGCGGTGATCCGGCGGTTCCTCTTAGATTACGCGCGCGCGCGCGTAAGGCGCATATCGAGGTGAGACGAGCGACTGGACGCGGCGGCGGGGGAGTGCGGGTCGCGTCGGCGCATCGCCACGCAGCGATCTATCGACGCTCGACCGTTATTGGCGCTGAAATTATTCACCGTAGCCATATGATCGATCCAGCGAGGGCTCGCGACACCTCGCTCTTGTCTCGAGTTTCACGCGTGGTCGCGCTTCGACCACTCGCCCCTCACTCTCTCACTGCTGCCCATTACCGTCGTTTTTTGCTCTTCGCAGCGGTCGGCCAGCCAGATTCATAAGTCACTCTCCTCTGCCCAAAATTTCTACGCTTCGCTCGCTCCTTTTTGCATTCCTCGCTCTCTCTCTCTCTTTCTCTCTCTCTCTCGGGCCGCGCGCTCAAGACGAGTTTTTATCGCGGTTTCTCTCTTTCTCTCTGCCTCTCGGACGGAGGTGCGTACATCATCTCGCCCGGGCTTATCCAATTTCCCGGCGATCGCTGGGTCGTTAGCCTGCGCGGCGAGAAAACAGCCTAATGGAGCTCGGCTGGCGATAATGCGAATTCGAAAGGGAGGCGGAGATCTGCATTCGCAGGCAGCAGTAAAAGGTACGGGCTCTCTCTCTCTCTCTCTGCGTAATCTAGCGAAGAAATTTCTTTGTCGGGCCATAGAGCGACTCTATAGGCATGCGCGAGCCGATCAGCAGCGGCAACAGCGGCAGTAAAAGAAGAGGAAGCGGCAGCAGAGAAGAAACGGACGAGCGCGCGCTAACTGCACGCGGAGCAGGCGCGCAACGACGATCAGGTTATTAAACTTCCTGCTCTGCACTCTCTCGCGAGCATTGACTTGCCGCGGCACCTACGACCCAATCGGACGCGGCGCACGTGCACCAGATCCATCCGACGCGCCTCTTCTTCGCGCAATTAACCGGGACGCCCGAAGAGGCGCCGCCGAACGACAGGAGAAGAACCCGAGCGCGAACTCGCCACTTTCGCTCGCAAATGCTGCCGCCACGCTTTAGCATTCGACTCGCGCAGGCCTATAGTCGTCGCACGCTTTCGCGAGCCGCGAGCGACGCGCAGAAAGGCATTTGGCAGCTCTCCGAGCGGTGCTGCCGTTTCATTAGCGCCCTCGAAGACAACCGCGCGTCTCGAGGGCTCGTGCACGCGTATGCGCCGCACAACCGGCAGCGCGCGAGGTGGAAAACTACTTTCGCGAGAGGTAGCTTTCAGGCATTTCGAGTGAGTGAATGAGCGAGCGAGCGAGCGAGCGAGAGAGAAAGAGAGAGCAAAAAGCTTTATTTACGAGCTCGAATATCGCGGGAGAGCTTGCCGTCGTTCTCGCTTTTTTTTTCGGATCGAGAAAGCGCGACTCCCCAGGTGTGTGATTACGCTTAATTGTCGAGCAACGCCAGCGGGGAAAGGCATCCCGAGCGCACTTCGTCTTGCTCCTGCTGGCACTTGTTATGCCAAAGACGACATATTTTATACGCGAGGCGATGCGGCCGGGGATACGCCTATGAACATGCCTCGGAGCTCGCGCGCGCGCTGAAACTTACGCCGCGGCATTTGCATTTATCCTATTATTTCTGGCTGCGCGCGAAGCAGCGAGACACTGTTTTTCCTGGCCGGGCTACGGGCTATTAGCCGCAGCGCTCGGCCGACGTCCATTTTTCTCCGACTCCGGCCCTTTCGCAGTAAATACATCGGCCCCGTCGTGGTTATTTATAGATTAAATGGGTTAATAAACTCCCGAGCGCGATGCACGCATCAATATTTGTCTCTCTCTCCGAGGCTGCAGTAGTTTCTCCAAGGCAAACACGCGCACGGCAATTACGCGCTCGCTGAAAACTCGCTCTCGAACATTTCATCGTGAACGGAGCCCCGGCACGCCCAGGCGCGCGAGTCGCAGTGACGGCGCGCGGCTCCGATCCCGCAGCGGCGGCGAGGACGACTCTATTGTCTATCGGCGCGGCTCGCAGTGCCATTTGCCGGGACGACGCTGCCAAGACGCCGGCAAAAAAGAAAAGAAGCCCCGGCTCCCTCGGAAATTAGCCCAAGAAGAATGACATATAAATTGGACGGGGAGTCGTTCGACCGAGAGACGATGGCGGCAAAAAAGGAGTGGGCAGGGCCGGCAATGGGTTTCCTTTTCAATTAATAATCGCTTTTACGAGTGAGCGGCGGCGGCAGATCGAAATGAAAACGTCCGGGCTTTACGAGCTAATAATAAGAAGCTAAAGATTAGCCGCGTCTCCGCGCGGCGCTCGTAAACGGCTCGGTCCTCTTTCGAGGGGCGTGCGCCGCGCGTCAGTCGGAAGCTCTTTGTTTTTGCTCCGGCTGGCGCCTGCCTCGCTCCGCGAATCTTTACGCGGGTGCGCCAAGCACTGTCATCATTCGTGCCGACTCGCTAACCCCTTTCGCGCGCCTTCGCAGAGCCAGCCGAGCGCCGCTCGTCGCGCGACTCCGCGAGCCATAGCCGCGGCTGGCACGCGCGTTTCCGGCCGCCTCCCTTTTATTTTCACGGCGCGCCCCGCTGCGAGCGCGCCCTCACGGCTATTCTTGATTCCGCACCTGCTCGCTCGGCGCTGTTGTCCGTGGCAGCCCGAAGCCCCAGCCTCCACTCGCCTGCAACTCCGCGCGTCTGGCTTTCTTTCGGCTTTTTACGCAGCGCTCGCTCGCCGCTGGCTGTCCGCCTTCGTTTCGTGCCCCCACCCGCATCCTCTCCCGTCAACGCGCAAAAAGCTCGCTCGGACGAGCGACTTTCCAATCGCGACGTCCGTACCGACTCGCCAGCTGATCGTCCGATCGACGCTCGCGGCAGGAGAGGAGACGCGAGTGTCTCCATCTGTCGGGATCGACGCGCGCAGGAGGTCGTGTGCCGGCGTGCTCGGCGCGCTGCCGGGTCCTCTACCGTCGGGCGCTGGCTCTCCGAGTGCACGCGCTCGCTCTCGCCGCAACTTACCCTTCGGCAGAGCTCCGCGCTGACCTTGGCAAGTTCAGCCAGTGGTTGGAATATGACGTCGTGAAAGTCGGGGTAGTTCCGCGCTAAGGGCCGGGCGTACAGCTCTCTGGCGCTGCACAGGCATTCTCGGTACTCCTCCTCGGCGATCAGCAGCTTCTCCGTCGTTCGGTATCGCCGATCGCTGTCTGCAAGACAAACGACGGCGCTCAACGGACACGCAGAAGCGCGCGCGCGCGCGCGCGGATCGTTACCTCCGATGGGGCTGTACTGCCGAGCCGAGTCCTCGATGAGCAGCACCTCGCCGTGCAGAAGGGCCACGTCGGCCGCGGGATCGACCTCGGCCCTCGAGCCAGCGAGCAGCAGCCGCGGCCGGCAAACCCTGTACTTGAGCAGCACCGGGCCGACCGCAGACGACACCGCTGCCGGCGACACTGCGGCCAACTGCAACAATAACCACGCGCGCCTTTAGCCTCTCTGCAGCTTCGTTCAAGCTCCTGCTACTCTCGTCTTCTCGCGGCCTCGCAATCTCGGAGCCATTCGCCTTTCCCAGAATTACACGCAGCCAACACTCTCATCCCTTGCGAAATCTCATACCTGTCGAGCCTCACAATTTCGCGCTCGCCACTCGTCGCGGGCTTACTTCGTTATCCCGATATAACGACGCAAACTCCGCAACGTCCACGCAGAACGAACGGCGACAACCAGTTGGCCAATTGTTCGGGAACGCATTGCACACGGGCTGACGGTCGCCGACCAGAAAGAACCAAGGTTTATAAAAACGAACCCTTGGCCCACAATGGCTCCTTACTCCGTTGAATCCGAAATCAATTTTTTTAGTCTCCCCGACGCTTCGGAGTTTTTCCGGCTGTCAGCGAGATGGAACGAGATCATCAAAACTGATTTCTCGGCAAAGACTCGGCATTCGTTGTCTTCCTTTTGCAAAGGTCCAATTTTGTGAATCAAACAGCCGGCTGTCGAATGGAGCGCAATCGTAATCGCGTCATCCGAGCACAAAAACAAAGGAATTGCACGCACGCCGAGGGGTTGCTGGTGCTTACGCTCGAGCGGGCCGAGAGCAACGTCGAAATCAATTTGAGTGTGAGAAGGGCCGTTTCAGCTGGTTGTTCCGGCTGTTCCACCGCAGAAATACTCCGCCTCGTCCGCAAAGGAATGCCCCTAATTGCTCTCGCTCGGAGCTGCTTCTCCGTTCGCCCGTGTGATTTCACGCTGCAAAACTCGAGGGGAGAGTGGCTGCTCCGTCCGGCGAACGTGCGCTTGGCGAGCGAGGCGGCCCCTGCAACTTGTCGACTAAAGCTGACGCAGCTATCAGTCGACCGCTATCGCTATCGGCCTGTTAATTACCACGCAAACACGCGAGGAAATATAATACGCGATTTTCGGTCCTCGAACCTGTCGCGTCTGCCCGAGAGTCGCCGTCCGACACGCGCGTTCCTCGGAACCGCGGGCAAATTTGACCGGCTGCCAAGACGCGGGACGCACCGCGCACAAGCTTACGTAAGGCCTAATCATCGAGCATTGTCGCGCCTCGGTGTTTTCCATAGCTGGCACACGGGCACGGAGGCGGATCTAGCTCGTACGACAACAATGCCTCTCAATATTGATGAGAGGTGTAGGAGTTATCTTTCGTCCCCGGCCGCGTCTGTCGCGGTGACAGCACGCCAAGCCGCGAGCGCGAGCGCGGTCACACGTGACTTTCGCCGCGCGAATCTAAACGGACTTCTCGGAAGCTCGTAGACGCAGGCGTCGTCGCCGTGTAATAACGAATTCCGAAGCGCGCCGATACGTGACACACGTCGTCGCGGCGACCGGACTGGTGGGAGTGGACGCGACGTCGGCGACTAATGCGCGATCGGGCGAGAAGCTGCGCGCATCTGCAGCACGCCCACTCTCGCTTTTAATGAAAGGTCCAGAAACCGGAATCGTAAGACTGAATCTAAATTGCGTAATTATACCGGTTTTTCCGCGATACGCTATCGCTCCACTTCCATCTCTCTCTTCCTCCCTTTTTCCGTCTTCTTGTCCGTTTTGTCAAGAGGCCTCATTTATTCCACGTCAGGCTGCAGCGACGCACGCGAGCACTCGTTGGTTTATTAGCGCTCGAGGCTTCCTCGCTCTTCGATCGTCGCGCCACTCGCCAACAATATCAATTGAGTTATTACCATTGGAAGGCCCACCCCCTAGAAGCCGTTCGCCTAATTCTTCAATTAGCGACTCGGTATGCCCGACGCGATGGCTCGAGCTTGCCGCTGATGAATTCGACGAGGCGGCTGTGCCAGCGAATCGCCAAGCGAACGTCGCGACGCTGGTGGCTCTGCGGTTGAGAGGCTCGTTGTCAGGCGCGCTGCGCCGGCGATTAGCCTCGCGATGAATCAGCCGAGTCCGCGCGCGAGCGTGGGCACTTAACCATACGTACATCCCAAGATAGCATCGCGACGAAGCCGATTCTCGCGCTCGCCGAGAGCATCCTGCCCCTCCCAGCCTCATTACTAGACAATGAAGCGTCGTAACATCGATCAGCGCGCGCCAACAGCGCACGAGAATCGCGATGCTGCCGTTCATGCTCGCGGACGGCCGCCTTCTCGAGCTCGCGAGCTTTGCGATCGGTCGATCGATCGGTCGCTTCGCGATCCCGCTGCAGATATGGCCCGGTACGCGCTGCACAATCGCGCGATGTAATTGCCGCGCGGACACATTGACAAGTTCATCTCCGCTATCGTTCCTCTTTTGTGTGCCTTCGTTGCGTAATTGGCACGCGTTAACATGCGTTCCGTTTCAACGGCTTGCTTGGCTTCCCGACCTCCGTTGGATTCTTCGGCAGGCGGCGTGATTTGCATTGCACCGGCTTTCGAAATGGTAAAAAGACCGAACAACAAATTGAGGAAGCGGATTTCATGGCTTTCAAATTGTTCGTCGTCACGGCTATTAAAAAAAATAAAATAAAAGAAAAAAAGCCAAACGACGAGCCGAAACAAGCCAAGCCCGAATAAATAGTATTTTTTGCCGTAAGGATACGAGTTATTTCGAGAGAGAATATAAACGATTGACAGCGAGCTATTGTGCGCATTTCGAGTGCTATATCTGTTTCGAGCGTGACGGTCTCACCGCACGGCACCAAGCAGAGAAGCAGACGAGCAGAGAATTGACGAGCGTCGAGAGCGATCAAGCTGTATTTCATGTGTGCTATCGGCTGTTGCACTTGCCGATGCAGGGCGAGACGAGGAAACGGGGCTTCTCGCGAACGCCACGCGCGCGCGCGCGCGCGCACTACTCGGTTTTCCCATATACGCGCTTTTGTTTCGTAGACGCGCTTACTTCTGCGATTAGCTCATTCCAAAAGGCAGAGGTCTCACTCTCGGGAGTGTTAAATAGACCAATTATTGCATCTCTTTTTCTTTCCGCGCTTAAGGTTACGCGTTGATTGCCGAGGGAACGTTCACACAGCTCGCAAACGTCCGAGTGTCATTGGCCATGAATGGGAAATTACAAGACGTTTACCGCGCGGCGCTTCCAGATAAGTGCACGAGTGATGACGGTCACAAGAACGTCGATCGTTGTTTCGATTGTTAACGCGCGCGCCAACTGGAGAAGTGCGAGTTCCGCTCCGCCGTTGCTCGGGCCGCTGCGCGCGAGCACCGAAGGACCGGCGTGGCGCTGCAGAGCACAGACAAGCGCGGAAGACGCCGGTCCAGGGCCGCGCCGGCATCCAGAGCGTAAAGACCCCTCGTTGAAATCCGATAGCCCGCACGTTCGCCTCGCGACGCCGCTGCCACATCGGCAAGCTTCGGCGTCTGCGCGCTGCATCCGCGCAGCTTTCACATTTGTCTCTTCGATCTGCGCCAGCAGCAGCCGCGGGCGCGTCACGAATGGAAAGCAGAAGTCCAAGCACTCGAAGGATTCCAGGTAGGCAGGCAAATTTTGCAAGCCGCCGCGGCAAACAAAAGAATGGCCGTTGATTAGCGCGGCAATGAGAAGAGGCTCTGGTTGTCGCCATTCGCAGCCCAGCTCCCCGTGACGCCAGTCGAGAGCGGACGTTTCAAAACGCCTTCGGTCCGAGCTGCTGCCGCAGCGTTCAAACATAGCGAGCGTTTACGATGCGCCGGCTAGCGGTAAATTTGCGTTCGAGCTGCTGCGACAACCAAATTTGCGTAACACGCGCTCGAGACAATAACGCCGTGGCACGGAGAGCGCGCAACGGTCGAAAGTGAAATGCCAGCTCGCTTAGCTCTGCGGCTAATGACACTAATGACGAACGCGCGGTCACTCGTCCTCCGGAAAGCCTGCTCGCCGCTCGCTTCGTCGGTCGAATCCCGTCGACGTCGCGCGGTTCGCAAAAGCGCCTCGGTTGTCGTCTGCCAAGCGTTCGTTGGCGAGAAGGAGGAAAAAGATGAGATGCAGTTAGCGCGCGAGTCGATCTCCAAGGGTACAACGAGACGAGCAAGCAAGCGTAATGGGCGTCGCGAAAAAGAAAGGTTGCGCAGGACGTTGGCGCGATCTGTATAGGCGCGATCTCTATCTGCTCGCTCCTGGCTGGCGGTTGGGTTAACGAGTCCGCGACGGCTACTACTGCACCGCAGCCCCGCTTCGATTACGCGCGCCATTTCAATATAACGCTGCGCGGCTGCGGCTCGCTACAAAGCGGCGAGCCGTCGGTCGTCTGCTCGCAGCCGTAAAAATCGATTGGGTCAGCAGGTTGAGCAGGTTGATCCCTTCTCGGGCCTGCGAAAAAAGAGCCGTCGCGCGACAAAGTCATTTACGGCCCCGACTACGAGGACGGGTGCTTCCCACGCGAGTCTATTTGTCGGGCAGCTGGGCCGGAGGTCAGTGCTGTGCAGCCGCACGCCAACTTCGGCGCGAGAGCGCTATCTCGGTTTTATTGCAGCAGCCAAGGAAATAATAATGGCGCGAAGGCCAAGCGCGTTTCGCGTCGATATGCAAGCTCGTCGCCGAATCATCGGGCTTAATTAAAATTTAATCGGCGTTGCCCCCTCGATTATTCGCCGATTATTCGCCGCGTGGCTAGGATCAAAGCGAAGCGAGCGAATCAATCGCGCGGGCAATTTTAATGCGAAAAACGAGGCAAAGGAGAGCTGCGCGCGCGAGAGCAAGGCTGCGCAATTATCGCGGTCCGCAAAAGCGAGCAGCTCGAGGCGAGCGTGCATAAACAAGCCTCGCGTGACCCTAAGGGCCTCGCCGACGCGTGTTTATACAGCGACGGAGCAACAAATTTCGCCGCGCCGGCGCGGAAAGACAGCGAGAGAGAACGAGCGTTCGCTGCTCCAGATTGATTCCGCGCGCGAACGGCAGCTGTCAAATAATAATAAATCGGCGCGAGCGGGCGAGCGCAAGAGAGTTGTAGTTGCACCGGTACACGGGAAAGAGTCAGGTTTACGAGGCAGCTCGCGGCCGTTAATGAAGATAAATCCAGTGCGCGGCGCCATTAGTCGCTCGTTCGTCAGCGCGCGCGACGATGCCCGAAGATTCGGCGAGCTCGGAAACTGGGACAATAGCCGCGAGTCGGCGAATTACCGTTACACGAGCGGAGCGGTGAAAGTGCGTGTCTCCGCGTCCAGCGTCGCGCGTACTCTAATGAGCGCCCGTCCTGAAAGTGTCGATCGCGCATCTTGCAAATCGGAAGAAAGGGATCGAGGTTGCGTCTGCTCCCTCGCAGCGCGGCTCCCCGGGCGAAGTGCGTCGGTCAACCATGCGCTGCCGCTCGCGAAGGTCAGCTTATCTCCGCACGCGTGCTTGCGCAAAAAGCAGCGACGATTGCAACGTTAATATAGGCGCGCTGACACAGATTCGCGCGGCGACATCGAAAAAAAGAAGAAGAGTGGGCGAGTCGCGCCGACGGAACGAGAGGAGCGCAAGAGGAGTTGGCGGGGAGCTGCCGGAAGATCGGAACCACCGTTCGTCTTGGCTAGCCTGGTCGTAACTCAGGCGCGCGTTGCGCGCGTTGTGCGCCGCCGCGGACGGAATGCGCGCTTTCCTCGCCGCCAAATTATCCTTCGCGATAAATCGCGCGCCATTTCCATCGCGATACGCGCCTGGATCCGCGGAAATGAGGAAAAGAGGCTTTTTACGATTTTAGGAGCAAACGAACTGGCTGTCGGCGTCGAATTATTACAATCGGATTCTTCGCGTGTCGGGGCGTGGATTATTCCGTGTACACACATCGAGAGAAGCGCACGTAACGATGCACAGGCGCGTATTACCTAACGCGGGGAATGAGTCGCTGCAGCTGCATAATAAATATCGCGGATGTAAATGGCGGAGAGAGAGCGTCCTTTGCGGCGAGCGCGAGCCCGTAATAAATCTCGTCGCGCATTATGCGCCGACGAGTAGACGTCGCACCGCGTGCTTTTTTCTTCTTTTTTTCGTAACGAGCGTATCGTTGCTCGTCTGCCCATTACTCGCTCGCTCGCGGTGAAAGGATGAGCGTCGCGCACGCACGAGCCGAGCGTCAAAATTCAAAAGGCCGCGGCGGCGAGCTCTTCTCCCGCGGTTATCAATTAACAATCAACTCGGCTCTGCGCCGGGAAAATCGATTATCGCCGCGGAGGCGAGATCGGCGAAGATGATTGATACGCGTGCGTGCACCGCGCGCGACATTGTCGTCTCAATCTGCTTGCCGTAGCGGCAGCGGTAGCGGCACGAGAGAAGCCAATTATATCGAAACGCGCTGACGTGCATGGCGACTCTGTTATGCGCGCGCGCGCCAGCGAATTCAACGGAATGCTACGCTCGCCGCCTGTAATTTTCGGAGCCGAGAGCTACCGGTGCGATTGCGCGTCCGCGACTCGCCAACGACATCTGTGTCGCGTGCGGCTCCTGTCTCGCTTGCCCTTCTTGCCAAACTGTTGCGCTATTTGCGTGTACGCAACACGCGTATCTGCGCGCGACGATCATAACAGTAGAACGAGTTTGTGCGCCCGAGCGGCGCCGTTTTCCCAACCGAAACTGGCTCAATAGTATAGGACAGAGCAAAGGCAATTGCCGATCGATCCACCTACTTTGTATTCGATTTCGATCATCTTGCGATGACTTTTCGGCGTTTCCTGGCGCTTTCTTTTCGTCGCGCGGTACGAGTACCAACGGCTAAGGGGCAAGTCGGAATTTCATCGGACAGTCGCTCGCCCGACCAGTGAGAACGCGAGCGGAAGGAATTAACCGGGCCACGCTCGCGAGGTTATTAGGCGAACTAGTTCCACCTCGATTTTCATGTAGGACAAGCGTATGCAGTTTGGTGCCCCGAGACGAGAAATACCTTCACTTTTTAGGAAATCGATTAAGTCATATTTCATGAGAAATTTCAAGCACTGGCAAATCGCTACGAGCGAGCAGACTCTTAATTAGCGCGCGACGAGACACACAAACGCGCGTGTGTGCAAAAGAAACCACAGCGCAACCGATACCTGTCTGTACGCCCCCCCCCCCCCCCGCCTTCCCTACGCGTTCAAAAGTAGCGCTCTGCGAGAATAACGATTATACGATACACTCTTCCGCGCAGCGGCGAACGGAAACCGAGAGGCGAAAGTGTAATACATCGCTATGCTTTTCCACCTGGCGAAAAATTAACCATTTCATTGATGCCCCGCGCGCAAGGGGTCCGATCTGCAATTGGATTGGCGACCCGTCTCGGATTCGGAACGCGCGTTTTCATAAAATCGCCAGCGAACAGATAAAACGAGCTCGGTCGAGGAGAATACTTGGAAGGCGTTTTACGCGCGTCGACGACGACGAGGTCGCGCATTTAAAAGCATCAAGCAAGGCAATCTGCATGTTTCCGAGCGCTCGTTATCGCGATAACTCAAAAACCACAAAAACCATTCTTCGATCTTTCGGAAGGCATTTCGCCGCCGTGGATCTCGCGTTGAATTAATGGTGGAAGACGGCGAAACGTTAGCCAGCAGCTTTTATCGCCACCGTACGGCGGAGAGAAGAATGGCAAACACGCGTGTAAAAGAGCAACGAGATAGTTGCAGGATTTGACCTGAATAGCAACTGCGCTGCACATCCTTGACACCATGCTTACTTACTCGAGAGAGAGAGAGAGAGAGAGAGAGAGAGAGAGAGAGAGAGAGAGAGAGAGAGAGAGAGAGAGAGAGAGAGAGAGAGAGAGAGAGAGAGAGAGAGAGAGAGAGAGAGAGCTATCGATAGGAGCGTCGGGAGGAACGGACGCGCTCGATTAATGGGCCTCGGCTCGCAAAAAACGAAAGTCCGACGCGCGAAGATGAGCCTCGATTATAAATGCGAATCGATTAAAATTGGACGAGGATAAACGTATAGCTGTGTTAGGTCGATCAATCCATCAAAAAATATGTGCGCCGAGGACAAAGGCGCATTACCAACATAATTTGGCGTGTCGCTTGCACTTGCATTCAATGGTCGCGCGCACCTACTTAAACAGCACAACTCGACTCGCGAGTGCGCATACCTCGCGTGTACGATATCCTATCCGTGTGCGATTGTTCCCGACCGGTGGCGTCGTAGACCTTGACACCTAGCTGCTGAGGCCGCCCATGTGAAATGACATTTCAATCTTGAATTTCCACGGGACGGAACGCAGAGTTGATCAGGCGCGTACGGCCGTGACGCAATCGCCTGGAAAGCATAGTGTTGGATCCTAATCGACGCTGCTCAATCGATCAGTCGATTAGACTGTTGGTTCTGTGCGAGAGCCGATCGCCGATTGAATGAACGATCAAGCCCTCGCAAACGTCTGCGTAGACGCAATGGTATGCCGCTCCGAAAATTGAGTCGCGCGCGCGATGACTAACGACCGAGGCGGTGATTCCTCATTGGCTTACCTCAGCGATGTCCATAGGTAGAAAACAATGCGACGAGCGCTCGATCGTGCCACGCGCGCAATGTATCATCGGTCAGAAATTCGTTATCTGCGAGTTGTTATCGACTGGAGCCACATGTTGCTCGGAATTACGAAATCCGATCCAGAGAACAGGTTCGGAGAGAGACAGAGCGAGCGAGAGAGAGAGAGAGAGGGAGATAGAGCTGAAAGGGGCAGATGAGTGATGAGTTATTTTACAGTCGCGTCGGGAAAAATCTGGCGCTGCCGCGACGGGGGCGGCCTTGAGCGCAGAGTAGATGCACTCCGGTGTCGTTAGCACCGGGCGCGCGAGCAATCATGTGTTCACCTCTGACTTTCTCGCTAAAAACCAATACCGGTTCCAACGGCGTCGCGTTGACCGCCGGCGAGCAGTGTTTGCTCGCGTCAAGCACACTCGCGCGCGGAATGCCTCGTGACCTTGGCGCTAGTCGCAACCGCCGCTCGCTCTCGCGCTTATCACGAGCGGCGAGGCGCGTCCGCGCGCGCGGTACCGCGAAATCGTGCGCCGGCGCCTCGCTCGGCACTATCCACTCCCGCGGACATCAGGGGCTCGTCGGCCGACCCGCAGCGCGAGTGGTTTCGGTCGACGTGCGCGCACACGCTGGAACTTTTTTTTCCCCGGGAGGCCAGGCTTCTTTTTATTTCAAGTATTCGAAGGCCGCGCAAGGCAAATATGAATTATGTACGTGGATGTTCTAAACACCATTAGCGGGCGCGCGATGCGTTGCGCAACCTAAGCGGCATTTACATGCCGAGCAAGTGAAACATTCGCCTCGAAGATGACATAATTGCGGGACACCGGCAGGCAGATAATGGCTCGGAGGTAGCGGCAGAAGGAACACGTGAAGCGCGCGCGCGCTTGTGCTCCCATTGCGAAAGCCTAATGGCGATTAGCAGGTGGAGCTGCGCGTCCTTGGCTGAACATGGGGAGAGATTGAGGCGACGACTTTGCCGCGCTCTAATCGTGTCAACCGCGTTCCAGCACAACTGCAGCGCCCGACGCTCGCCGCTCGCCTCGCATCCTCTCTCGTCGCTTTGTTCTCGACGCGACGCGCCGAATGACAATTGGATCGCGCGACCCTGACGCCGCGCCGCAGCTTCGACTCAAAACGCAAATATGTACGGCAAGCAAATTACCGGCGACGAGGCGCCTGATTATTCACGGAATAGCGATCGCCAGCGATCAAACGATCCGACCATGCGTCCGCGCGTTTTTTCCGTTTTGGCCTTGCTCGACGAAGACTCGCGTGCGAGAGCGCGGAAGCATTCGTTTTTCATACCTCTATAAATACCAAAAAGCCGTTGCCGAAATGTCCTCCTCCTGCCTGCTTCGGTATGATAATTGTGGCGAGTATTTTTATGCAAATTCTCTGCGGTGAAACGTATTTGCCCGAAGTATTAACGGCGAGCGCCTAAAATCCAAAAAGAACAACAAACGAAGAAGAGTCGAGCGGCAAACCGGTCGCCGACTGTCTGGGCTCGGCCGAGTACAGAGGATCGCGTTGCATTATCGGCTTTTCAACGATAACTGGAACGTCGCAGAGGCGAGCGATTTGGAGCGCGCGATGTTTACCCGAATCCCAAGCTTTTCCTGCATTCCCCGATTGTGACGGCTGGCAGGAATGTCGCTAAAAAATAATCGCATCGGCGCGCGACGCAGACGACTGCTGCGCGGAAACGTGCCCCCTCGTGAAATACGCGCAGCCTGCCGACAGCGACGATTGCGTAACAATTAAGAGCGCGGCGATTTATCGTCGGCTTCGCTTCTTTCTCCACTTCTTCGCGCATACAATGGCCGCTCGCGTTATCGAGCACCTTGATTGATGGTCGTCGCCGGCCGGCGCGAGCGCGTTCGATCGAGAGCGCGGGGGGAGAGGAGTGTCGCCGTTGCGCATGCACCTGGCCGCGCGCGAAAATCCACGGGGGTCCGTGGGCCCGCGGCCGGCGCTCGGTTGGGCAACGCTCTCGCTCGCCGCTTCGACTCGCGAGAGGATCGCGCGTCCGCGGCGTCGTCGGTCCGCGTCGATGCACTTGGCAGTGCGGCCACGCTCGCAACCGTTTCGCAGTCCGGCTGCACTGGCTCGCGATGTCGCAACGCGCGCGAAGATGCATGCGCGCACGTATGCCCATTGCAGAAGCGCGCGACGCCCGTGGCGAGGGCGTGTGCGTTATGTCACGCGAGCCACTCGACCGAAATACACGCTACTCCCCATTAATAAAAGGATAACGATCGGCCGGTGGAATGTTGTCGAAAAACAAGCCAGGTGAATAATCGTCCCGAGTCCCCAAGGTCACTCAACTCATTCGCACCTTTGGCTCCTTCGTTTCGCCTCTTATCTTTACACTTGTCTTTTTGCGGATGCACGCAGCTGCAGCTGCTGAAATATTGTCGAACGATTAGGACCTCCTCCTCCTCCCATCCGACAAACCAACTCTGATTTATGCGCGGTATATTACTCGGCAGCCAAATGACTTCGCGAGGCCCTGATACGATTCTCGTGTCGAGGCCTTTTAAGACTCGAATTTCGGTTATTAATAACCGATTTCAAGCTGCAGCTCGCGCTCGTGATTAATTTTCGGAAGCTTATCGCCGCTTGCTTAGGACCTTCGTCCACTCTGTCTCTCGTCTTATTTTCCTGGCGATGCGTCGTTTAAACAGACAGCGCAGCATCGGCCCGCCGATTAATCATAATTTGTAGGAGAGTGCTAAAAGGATCGAGGCCCGTGATTTATCTGCTCGGAGAGGAGCTTCGCACGCGCGGCCCGGCATTTGCCAATCGGCTGGCATATTTTAACGGTACAATAGGGAAAAGCATCGCTACCTTTTTTTCTCCTTCTCGTGCCCGCATAACGATAAATTCGATTCGGTGCTCTCGCAATGGCGCGTATATCAGTAGTCAAACGCGCGACTTACGACTCTCTGTTGTGTTTTTCGTCCGCCTAATGCCTCGGCGCGTGCTCATAAACTAACGCCGCAGCGGACTGCGATCATTTTTTTTTCCGCCCAATACCGCCTTGAATTATTCGACAGCCCCTTCTCCCTCTCCTTGTCTCTCCGTGAGCCGTAAAAAAAATGGCGCTGGAAATTTACGAGCGCTTGAATGAATGCAGCGTCGTATTTTTCAAATCAAGGCTGCTGCTGCTGCTGCTGCTGCAACACGTATCGCGAAAAAAGTAAAATCGTCAATTCGTGTTTCTCCTACTTTAATCCGACAGAAGTTATTAAGGCTCTGTATGCAGCGGTGTGCTACTAATGAAATCAGAGCGTGTATAATTAATGCGCGTAATCAAATGAATGGCTCTGGAAATTTATAAACAGATAATGCAAAGGGGAGAGGGAAACGGCTCCCAATGTCAATTACGAAAAATATTATAGCCGTTGAGCTCGATCAAAGAAAGACAAAAAAACGAAATTGTTGTCCGCCCCTAATTTCAAAACGAACGATAAAGTGAGCACGCAGGCGGCGTTTCATTGAGCGGCATCTATCGCGTTCCAATTTATCCGCAGCCCTGTGTCGTGTGCTCTCCGCGTGCGCAGCCGCGAGATTATCGGTGCAGTACGGGGCGTTGCCACACGCTGATCTGTCTCCCTGGCGCGTTGAAAAATTTAATTTATTTTTGCGTGAACTTTTGGTTACTTTCGATTGCGAGGCAAGTCTACACGGCTCTTTGTTCGCCATATTAATTTACATGTATAATATCATCTCCGCGATCGCTATCGCAGATTTATGATCATCGGTTAGTAGGTTGGTCGCGTTGCGATCGACGTCGAGAGATAAGCAAATTGAAAAGCGCGTCAAATAATTTATAATAAATCACGCTAATTGCGAATAATGAAAGTTGTTTAAATCGAATCCCTCAGCAGCAGCAGCAGCAGCAGCAGCAGCATCCGCGGGTAGAAAGTTCGGCACGGAGAAGCTGCAGGTGCATTGCCGTTGGTTCGGCCATAAAAGGCGAAAAATCAGTGGCAGCACCGTCGTGGCAATTAATTAGGCCGATCGGACAAATCGCAGTTGTTTTCGTGGACGCGGCACCATGCGCCGCTCGGCATTTGCGCAAGCGCAGCGCGGACTGTCCGAGGCGGATAGCCAAAGAGTAACGAGCCGTCGTTAAACCGAGGGAAAAGAAATTATTCAATCGCGCGGCATCGACACGGGCGCGATTTGGTTTACGTAATGGTCGCTGCATACGTGCATTCGCGACTGCGGAGTGCCCCTTGTGCGCCGCGTGCGTAAATAACGTCACGAGACTGCAGAGAGAACTGGCTCTTCGATAAAGGAGCACCTCACCTCGGGGAATAAACTAATCGGACGCGGAGCAGCAGCAGCAGCAGCAGAAGCAGCGAGCAGCCATTGTTGCGCGATTTACGCCCCAACGGCGATACATCAAGCAGCGCCGGGCGACCGGCAAAAGTCGCAGACAGCTCGCACGCTACACACATATGAGTTATATGCGGAGCGACGACAAATCGCAGGCGCGTTGTTTACTGCCGATGCGCAGTCGAAAGATATTGCACTCCGGTCGATGAATAATCTGCAGCGCGTCGGCACTGCGAGCATTCGCGAGGCCCGGCTTCCAGGAAACAGAAGCGCGCATATTCCTCTAAGAGCTAGCGGATCGCCGATCGGAGAACAATCAAGGAGCGGAGCACTGCGCGGTTTTCGCCGTGCACGCCGCGGCTCTTTCCCATTTCGCCTAGCCGCTTGCACACCTGCTTACGTCAGCCGCCTCCGTCCCGTGCATAATATCGCGCGCGCAATCCAGTCGCTTCCGTGCCAGCGAACTTTCGACGTGGCGCCAACCAAGTTGGCCCGTCATCCGCTCGGCGCGAGCCAACATCCACGGCGCTACAATGCGCGCGCGCGCTTTCTCCGCCAGCTTCCGATGAAAAATCGACATTCCGAGTCCATTGAAGAACAGAGAGAGAGAGAGAGAGAGAGAGAGAGAGAGAGAGAGAGAGAGAGAGAGAGAGAGGAGAGAGAGCGCGAAAAAAGGCACAGCTGCAGGCAAACACGAGAAAAAGGCCCTTGAATGCAGATCAATCATCGAGATTTGGCGAGTGTGTCGCGCGGCGCTGCTATTCAGCCGAGTATCAGATATATCGGCGGCAATTTGGCGTCGCGCACGAGCCGCGAGCGCGAGATATCCGATACAGAGCCAGCTCATTGTTTTGTCAGGCCGAGCCTCGAAACGGCGCCGTTTCGGCAATCCCGGCGCGCGGTCACTGCGCAAACGCGATTTCACTTTCGCAACGTGGCGAATCGTCGGCGGATTCATCAGAAAGTGCGAGCGCGAGAGAACGGTCGCGAGCTCGCGGGATATACGCATATCCCGATCGATTAATCGCCACCGATCGCGGCCGCGCGGCTGGAATATAACAGGCCTTCTCGCGTCGATTACGCACGCGTGCAGCGCGACCAACGACAAATTGCGCGCCTCGCCACTTGTCCTTATCGAGCGCGCCACCGTTCCGATTTCCATTCGCCCTTTTTTTCATCCGGCTGCTGCTGCTAATGAACGATGCTTATCTGCCCGCTTGATTTTACGAACAATATGCCATGGGTGACCGGTACTACTGGTTCGGCTGCCGTCCTGAAAGCTCGCGCGCGCGCTCGGGAAACGAGGTCGTGCGCGCGAAAGACTAGGTTCCTCTGCGAACACAGTTCGTGCAGCGCCGATGACGAGTGATCCCATTGCCAAGCGGCGGTGGTGACGACGACGCAGTGGACGCCTCGTCTGGCTGGCCGCGCGCTTGGGCGAAAATTCCACAGCGGCCGAGGCGGCGAAACCTCGTTCCTGGCGACTTGCTGTCGCCGTTGCATAATGCGAAAACCACTGAACGCGATAACCAGCGGCGTGGCTTGCCGAACAGCGCCTCCTCCAAGACACTTAGCTCCTCCAGCTTTTTCGTCTTGTTGGCTAGCAGCGACAATCTCGGCCGTTTCTAATTTCACCGGTCAACAGTACAATGCGTTCCGGTTATGCTAATCTCGGCGGGTGCCTCGCTAGCACTAAATCAACGACGATATCTGGCTCGCCACGCGGAAAGCGCTCGCTCGTCTGTTTTTTTGGACGAGAGTAGGTCGCGCGCGCGCGCCCGCGGTCCGATAAGACGTTCGCGCCGGCGCGAGCTTGCACGCGGCTGAGTAAGCGAGCGTCTGGGCCATCGATACGCAGCGGATCGGAAGCGTCGAGTCTCGCGCGGTGATTCATCGTCGTGGTCGCAGCCGTCGATGTCCTTGTTTTCGCCGCGAAAGAAAGCGCGAGCGGCGCACTCCGGTCGGCCGGTCCCCAACGTATCGATCATCGAGCGGAATTCCGGAAAAACAGCGAGGCTCGGCGAAGCGAAGGAGAGAAAAAACGAGTGGACGGCTCTCTAAGCACGCGGATACGAGGGCGGAGGGGAACGGGGGGCGACCGGTGCAGCCGGCCGCGTTCGACTCGGAATTGGAAAGTATGCGCGAAGAGGCGCACGCGTGAACAGTTTACCTATTGGCGATCGATCGAGAGAGCCATCGCGGCGTCGCCACGTAGAAACTTTCTACGCGCTCGTCGCGCTCTGCACTCGACGCCCCGCCGACGCTGAGGACGCTCGCGCTACCAAATTAACGCGCTTATCTCGACGTATTGACTACGCGCGAGATAAACGGGCGCAAACGATGCCGCGGGCGCTCCCTGCGAATGGCCGAACGCTCGATCCGCGCTCCAATGCGCTCGGTCGACACAAGCTTTCCGCTGCTTTCCCGAGTCCTTGACAAAAGTCGCTCGATAAAACTCGAAACGGCTTATCACGCCGAGTTTATGCCATTCGTAGCACGCGCGAGATAAAGCATTTGCAGGGCTATATCAATGCGGCATTGTCGAGTTTTTCTATTCAAATTATTCGATGTCTAACACGAGAAATGTCGAAACGCTCGCGCGCGAATGTACCGCAATCGAAACAAAATCTATCATGTAAGCATCTGAATTCTAGCTATTTGCATTTCCCAACTCGGAAATAACAGTTCTCAAATTATTTTCAGCCGAGCTTACATAAAAGCCAATGTGTACGTATATCAAACTGCGAATTCCATACAAGCTTTATGCATCGTAAAGCGAACTTTGAACTTTGTAACAGGAGGATAGCTTGCGAACCGTTAGCTGCAGCGACGATTCAAAGTCCGTCCCGTTTCTTTTGAGCGAAAAGCCAGCAGAGTTGCCAGGAGTAACCTCGGCAAGGCACAGCTGGTGCCGGCAAAGGGCATCCTCCAACGCCCTGTTGCCCCGCGTGCGAGCCGTCCGAAAGCGAGAGTGCAGATTCGCCCGATCGCGCGAAAGATGGACGCGCGGGCGTCGCGCCGAGAGGAGAACGCGGCGCGGCTGGATCCCCGAGGCCTACTCTCGCGAGGCAGACCGGTTCCCTCGCACCCGCACACCGTGCACTTGGCAACCGCAGTTTTCTCCCGCGAGGATCTTCTGACCCTGATCTCTCTCTCTCTCTCTCTCTCTCTCTCTCTCTCTCTCTCTCTCTCTCTCTCTCCGCGGACACAACCTTGACTCGTTCGCCGACTTATCGGCCGCGCACCGACTGTTTCCGGGTCTTCGCCTCGGTCGTCCAGAGCAAACACGCCATTCGAAGACGCTCGGCTCGTCCCTCCTTCGCCTTCTTATTTGTTTTATTTTATTTTTTACCTTGTCTGAGCGGCCGAGCGCGAGGAGACAATTACGTAACAATGCGTCGTCGTCGGTTGCATAAAGGATCGAAGCGCCGTGTCGGAGTTTTCCTCGTAAACGTAAACTCATTATCTCTTTGAAAGCATTCCAAACGGCCGAATTATACGCTTGGAGCTAGGCTCGGCCGTTACGGTGCTGACGGAGAAATGCATTTGTATCTATTTGTACAAAGTCGGAAATACAATAGTCAGTCGAAAGCCGAATGAGAGAGCGCGTTTACGACATATTTGCGCCTCGCGCGCCGGCTATCGCTTTACCATATCGACTCGCGCGCTTCCAGCCACTTCGGATATGCACACGCATAATTTGTCGATGCTTATCGCTGCGATATATGCTCCGCGCTGCCGCGCCGTCAAACAAAGGAGATTGATACTCCGCGAGGATTTATCGGGATATTACGCGCTTGCGCGTTCTTCCGCTTGCGCGCGCACTTTGGCGCGATCTTTGGATTTGCAGAATCCGCGAGAGAGGTGGCGCAAGCGATTTGGATTTTTCAGCGATCGATCGTGGAACGCCAGCTGCGCAATAGGTCGCGCCGCAAACAAATTGCGCGCTCGGATGGATCTACTCGTCGCTGCGAAAGATCCCTAATCGACGCGGCCTATTATCCGCGAATGTGCGATTCCAAACATTGTCTTCGCTCGCGGCCATTATATCGCTAAATAGCATCGCCTTGGCGCGAAACCATTCCTTATCTGATGAAATGTTTGCCGACGTGGATTTTCATAATGACGCGCGCTTCGAGCAAAGGTCAAGCTTTCTAACGACGACGCAGCTTTGATCCAACGCTGCCGAGCATAGCTGCGCGGACAAAAGGATGACGCTCGTAATGCTTTCTAGGCTGTGAATGTTCGCCTCTTCCGTGTGGCTTGGAAGTGGACGATCTTTGTTTCCTAGAATGGGTTTTTGGTTGGCGTGCTCAACTCCCCGTGACCTTGCCAATCAGAGCAGCGTTTCTGTATAAAAACCCATCCACCCGCTTGCCCCCATTTTTTCTCTCCGTCTTCCACACTCGTCGTCGCTCGGTAGCAGCGGCGAGCAACAAGTACAGCCGATCGGATCATGCATGCCTCTCCCTCCACACCTCCCGAAGGCTCGCTCAGCATTCGCAGTGAGCATGGCGCTTTGGTACACGACGCGCGGGGCTTGCGCAAGAAGGGTTCGGTCTGTCGCGAGAGGCACACGTGCACAGCCGCGAGACTCGCCTCGGCGTGTTTCTCATCGCTGGAACACAGAAGCAGCGGGGACGGCGCGCGGCTGAATTAACATGTCGCCTGTCGGCGCCCCGGTGCAAATCAGCGGCGGCGACCTAGCGAGCGCGACACGATTCCGTCGCCGTCGCCGTCGTCGTTACGAGCACGTGCGCCCGCACGTAATAAGCACCATCGGAATATGATTGTGCTACTATATGTAGGTGCGCCCGCTGCTTGGCTGAGCATCACTTTCACCGCGGCACGCTTCGCCGCGGCGAGCGAGCTGCTGCTCGGACGTTCTAGTGCTTGGCGCTTTGCTCGCCTGCCGACTTTGACGCCCAAGCGCCGAATAAACCGCCACGATCGATCGATCGATCACCGCGAACCGATTCTCCTCCAGGCGTCGAGCGTCGAACAGTTTGCTCGATTCTTGCCAGGCGCGCGCCGCGAGTAATCTCATCGGGCGACCTCGATAGTGACGCGCGCGGGACGAAAATCTCCACTTGCCGCGCGAGCGCCCATAAAAGTCGAGCTCCGCAAGCCCATCGGTCGCCGATCGGCCGAGCCCGCGCGACGCTGCTCTACCAGCGCGGCGAGCACTCTAGCGAGGCGACGATAATTGCGAGTCCGGCGATGGCATCTCGCGGCGGCTAACGGTGCGCGCGCGCGCGCGTAACGAGCCGAAATTCTCTCGCTCGATGCCGGGGCGAACGAAAACGGAAAAAAAGCAGGCCAGCGGAAGCGCGCCGTTCAAATGGCTCTCGCGGCTTTCTAGCCGATTTTATACCATAATCGTGCCAACGCCAGCAGGAAGTTGCAGTCCTTTCGGCATCCGATAAATGTAAAGCGCGCGTAATAACGAGGCGCAGGTGCGGCGCCACGCGCGCCTGGCCCAGAGCGAGTCTTTCCTGCGGGCTTCTTACGCTGAACTCCCGGCGGGCCAAGTGTAGAGAGAGGGGGAGAGTTCGATCGATTCGCGCGCGACCGCGGGTCAATTTGCCGCCGTCGGGCCGTAGATCGAGTCTTCGCAGGCATTCGCTAGCCAGACGCACGCGCGCGCGTCCGCGATGAGTTCGTTGACTGCACGACTGTCGCGCGCGACTTTGCACGTCCCGATTATTGCAACAACGAGGCAGCTCGCGCGTGTCTGCAAAGCGACGAGCGACTCCGCGGCGAAGGAAGCCGCGAACAAAGTCCAGCGCGATCGCCGGTCGCGCGACAATTGGCTATGTACGCGCGCGCAACGGCGCAATTCCGCGAGCGAACAGTCGCGGAAAGCGCGGCAGGCGAATCGTAAACGCTCGACTGTCGCGGACGTGTACGCGCGCGCGCGCTGCGCTGTGTAACAGTCTGCTGCTTGGGTTCATAACGCGTAAATATCGCCGAGTGACGGGGCGGCTCGTTACCGTGGCGCAAAGAAAGCGCGCACTTTTCTCGGAAAGGCCGTAACTGTTGAAGACAAGAAAGGGGCAACAAGAGCGGCGGCGGTCTCCGATCTGCACGCGGCAGCGATTCATCGCTCGCATCGCTGGGCCGCAGCCGTTCTCAATCGCGAATTATCACTTTCGTTTTTCACGAGTGGCTGGCTGCCGCCGCCTCGTAAATCGCTGCCGCCGCTGCACGAATCGCTCGCGGTCATGTTACGGCCGAGGAAGATGCGCGCGCGATCCTCCGCGTCGAGCAGCACCGCCAGCGTAGAAAGTCCTCTCGCGCTTCGCGAGCGCACGCGTGACATAAACCTATAAACACCTGTCGTCCTTGTGTGCGGTGGTCAACGTAACCACTTTCTTCTTCTTCCGGACTCGCGCCGAGATCGACTCGACCATTATCGCCGAACAATCTTGATGGCGATCGTGCGCGCGCAAGCTCGGGCGACGGCGCCATTAGAAAGATCCGCGATCGCACAATTGACACGTCGAAAACAGCGGGAATACAGCTCTATCTGCGCAGATTAGTTATCGTCGACGCGTCCACTGACATTCCAGATGTATCGATCTTGCGTTCGCGAGTGCATATGTGTGGCAAGCAGAGAAAGAGAGAGAGAGAGAGAGAGAGAGAGAAAACAAGAGCTAATGCAGATAATAGCGCAGATTGCGCGAGTGCTTCGTTACATAGAAAGCTCTTAGGCGCGCAATCATCGTAAAACTTTATAGACACTGAAGTTCAACTTGGATCGTCGCGCTGTCGTGTCGCCTTGTTCTTTTTATCGGTCTCTGCCCCGTAATTTCGGTGGCGATAGCGTGGCTTTTACAATTTCGACATTGAACGCGGCGCCGCTGCGCGAGTCAATTATCGGATGTGCAAACATGCAAAGATTATCGGCGAAGGACCGCGAGTGAAAACGATCGGCGCTCGCTCGCGGCTCTCCGCGCGAGTCTGCGAGAGCGCTTTAATAGCTCACGCAGAGAGCAAACCGGCGGCCGGCCGACTGTGCCATTACGCAGCAACGCCCATTATCCTCCGTTCTTCCCAAGGGAGCTTTTCCCCGGTAGTCTCTTAGCAGCCGCACACCCTCTCCTCTCCGAGAGCGACCTGCGCAATGTAACTCGCCGCCGCGAACGCGCCTCTCGTCGGCTGATCGGCGAGCTGCGGAGGTGCAGCCAACGAAGGTGGGCACCTGCTGCTCAGCGCTTTCTCGTTTCTTCCTCCGCGCGTGCGATATCGCGACCTGCGCGCCGATTTGCCTCTCTTTCCATCAGCCGTCTTTTGTCGTCCTCGAGCGAAGGGCTCGCGCCGTCTTTGGCCAATCCGTCGACGCCTTGGCGACCATTGCGGCGAGGCTCTCTTTTTACTTCGTCACTTTACCGCAGCTCAAGAGCAAGGCTACAGCTCAATTATTTTTTGCCGACCTTTTTTCTCTCGCGAGCAACGTAGCTTCAACGTCAAAGTTTGTTTGCTTTGTAATTTTTTATTCGATTAATGCTAATGCGCACGGGAAGAACCGGTCGACATTGGTAACTCTATACGCAATTCTAATTAATTCCAGACTAACAGTGCTCCGTTTTACTGCACAACTCCTTAAATGCAGCTTTCTCGTAGCCTTGCGTATGCAAAAAACCAGCGACGTGCAAAATTAAAAAGAGTAATGAGCTCAAAATAAGTTGCCATGAATATTAAATTGTGTGAAAAAAGAACACCAAATTCAAGGTCAGACCGTTCTACGCTAAACTGATTGTCCACTTGCGTGTGGGATGTGTGTCATGAACTTTTCGGAGCAGCTCGTACAGGTGTTCGACTACCTTACCCATAATGTAATTAAAACAAAAAACAAAAAAAAAAACAAGAAACAAAAGTGTACCGTAGCTGATGTTAGTAAAAGAAATTAAAAGAGCTTCTCACCGTGAGTTGGGTCTTGTCTGGAGCGATGGCGGTTATTTCGATGGGTCGGGGTTCCGGTGGTGTAGCTCGATGTAACAGAGCAGCCGGTACCTTGGCCACCAGCGAAAGTCGTCTCGTCAGCCTCCTACCGAGCTCCACTCGTCTACGCAACCGAACTCGTGGACCCGTACCCTTGTAATTTCCAAACTCCATCTTCAACGACATCTCCTCCTCCTCCTCCTCCTCCTTCTCGCAATCACTTTTTGTTACTGCCTCTTGCGACGCATTTTAATTTTCGACAGACTAAAATGGCAGTGGTTCGTGTGTATATTGTTGATGAACTATCGCTCGCCAGCGGATGAACAGGTTAGATTTCGTGGAATTGCTGTTTTAAAGACTTCCATCCTTTTCTCACTATCCAAATTAACGGACGTTCGTTTGGCATATCTGAGAATTGTATCCAAAGACTGCACACCTTTTGTTCACTCGCTACTATGTTGTTGGTCTTCAACGATTGTTTGCTGGTTATCTCAATCCGTCGTTCAGTCATTGAATGCCTCACAACGCAAAGATAAACACAAGATCAACTGTCACTGCGGATAGCAGAAAAACAAAAGCCAATAAAGAAAACAAAGTCTTGGAACTGTACGGACTGAGCGCAAAAATGAAAGCTAATAATTTTGCAAGGAGTGGCAAATAAGGCAAGCTGTCAGCGTCGGCTGAGCGAGGACAAAGTCGCGAGACAACTACGTTTGTGCCGGCCACAGCTTTTTCGCTGTCGTGAATCGCTAGAGCGGAGAGTGGAAGCAACACTAGACGATTCGCCAAATCGTGTCGGCGACGCGTGCATGTCCTCCCCCACCGCGCTTGCACTTCTCGCTCTCGCCCACGTGCTCCACACGCGGGTGTGTGTGTAACTGACTGCTGCACTTGCACTGTCCGTAATCACAGCAAGTTTAATTTTAACGACTCGGCGGTGGTGTGACTGGCCTCCGACGACGCGTGCAGTCTGTTTTGATTCGGCACCGAACTACTGCACTCGCCGGTTAAATATTGTCGTTCCTCTGTCAGGAAACTCTTGGCAGTCTCGATTTGAAGGCGACGACGGCGGAGTAAAAGCGCCAGTTGGGCGATTGATCAGAAAGTCAACAGCAACAATGCCATGTTAAATATAAAAAGACGGAGCTGGAAGCGAAGAGGAGGGGCCGTGTCTGACTGGTGCTGCGGCGGCCGGCGCGCTTCGACTGAGAGATAGCCGCTGCCGGCGCGCGCGGCGTGGAACTTGAAAATTGAATCGACTCGCGCTAGTGGCGGCGCGGCCTCCTACCTCACAGCCGCGCAACGCGTTGTTACTCGCTTCTCTCTCTCTCTCTCTCTCTCTCTATCTACATACCGTGTGTAGGATACAGTAGGTAGGCACTATCCGTGTTACTGCCCCCGCAGATGTATCGCGTGCAGTTGCCAAGAGGCGCATCGTTTTCATCCGAGCAGATATCTGCATGGGAACATACTAGCGCGTAATCGCATAGCGCAATTACAATTATATAACGACAAGCTTCTTATGGCTCTCTCGCTCTCTGCTTTATCATTTTAATTCGCTATTATTTCTATCGCCGACCAGACTACAGACCTGCCTCGTGCTTAATTATCCCCCCGCTATTCTCGTTAATTATGCATGCCACGAGCAATTTCAATGAGACAGAGAATACGCTCGTTAGTCATGCGGATAACTTTTTATTGATACTCTCGCTCTTTCGCCAATCATTTGTTTTCAATGCGAAATACACACTCGATCGGCTTTAATAATTATGCGTTATTCCGGAGATTCTTTCGAATAAGTCTCGCTCAGTGTAATTGCTTGACCGTAGCGGTAGCTCCTTTGCAATTATCCAAATATCAAAGATTTATCTCTCGTGAGAGACCGATTGAAAAATTAGAAAGTTGTGTTCTCGCAAGAAGCCTATTCTATGTGGGGTTTATCTAGTGAAATTATCCATGCAAATGTACAATTTCTTTTAAAGTTTTTTAAAATCGTATTTTGTAACAATTTCAACTTCACCGAAGTAAAAAAAAATGTTTTCCATATAATTTTTTATCGGAGTGTATCAAAGTGCTTAATATTCAAAACAATTTCATTGGATTTTATAATGTTAAGCTATTAAAATTACGCGTCTAAGTTCTTGTTTAAGTTGTATGTGAGCGAATTAAATTACTCGCATACTTTCGTCGTGATTTCCGAACCTGAATGAGCATAAATTAAGGGTACATTTGATTGGCTGTCTGCAAGAGGGTCAAATAAAAGTTGCATTGTACTGTCGTTCTATACCACTTTAGTATGATTTAGTCAAATGCTATCATTGGTACCTTCATTACTTGCACACATAATTTCCATTTAAATAATTCTCCTTTTTATTCCTTCTTCAATAACGATAAATAATGGCATGTTTAAATTTTGAAAGTCTGACTGTTATGTTGTTGTGAGGCTCATTGAAAAATAATTATTGCAACAATTCGTACAGTAACTGTCTTTCGGCCGATCGTTTACTCGCATTTTCCGTGAAGTTCAATAACAGTGCAACTCTTTTATCTTTTTCTGTTTGTAAGACCATAGCCTAAAGCAACACGGATGATTGCTCAATGTGAATTCACTCGAAGTCGAAGAAGAAAACAAAATGTAAGATAACCTTAAAGCTGCAGTTTAGATAACGAATCGACATTGTGAAAAGTCGAATTGTTTTCTCCAAACGAATGTAGTAATCGATAGACGCATGGCTTAACAATTCTTCTAAGTTATCATTGCAAAATGATCAAGCAGCGTCGCATGTACACATTGTGCAGCGTTGACGAAAGAATCCTTATAAGCTTGCGCGCTGTTGCGCTTGCGAGGACTCATAGGCGAGGTGTCGAGTGGCCCATTGTTCGTGACTCGGCGGGATGCGCGTGTAAATTGTCTCTGCGTCCCGCGGACTACGGCGCGAGGCCGCATACTAGGCGTCGAGCGCAGGCCGGATCGGACCGGCAATCGGCAGCTGGAAAAAGGAACGAGCCGCGAAGCGAGTCGCGCTTTTCTTTTCACGATTGCTTTTCACTTCACGTTCTCTCGCGACGCGCGCGCGCGCGCTCCGTTTTCATCCACTCGCCGGTGCGCTCGCTGCTGAACCGGCTACGTGCGAAAATTTAACCTGTTTGCAACTCGCTAACTTGTGCCTTGAATCGCGATACACCGGGCGTCCAACCTCGCGCGCTCGACGGCAAAAACATTTCACTCGGCGAGTGCCAGCTGGAAATTGGTCGATCGGGCGGAAAATGGCGCAGCGACTGGACGCGACCAGCGAGCAGAGGCTGGCCAGGCAACTGGAGCGGCTGAAGGGAATCGAAAGGTCGGAGATCAGGATGATCGAGGCCGACAGGCGGCGTTTCCGGATGAAGTACCGAAAGACAGCCTTTCCAAGAGCATCTTTGACAGGCCCGCCGGCAGTGAGTCATGTCTTGCGTGAATTATCGTCTCCTCCTCAATGAGAGAGGCTTATTGCGAGCCGCCTGCGCGCAGATTGGATTGCGCCGCGCAGCATCGGCTTTGTGTTTGTTTCTTTATCCCAGGCGTAATAGTTATTTGCCAATGTCATAACGGAGTAATTGATGTGCGTGCAGGTAAAAGAGCCGAAGATTAACGACCCCGTGATTCTTGGACTCGGCGATGATCGTCGGCCGACGAATGATGGGAGCCAGCGGCAGCCGCCGAACAAATTGGAGGAACGAGATTACGAGGCAATTCGCTCTCTAATTTTCACGGGCGGCCAAGTCGATCTGGATAAGATCCTATGCCTTCATCTGTTGAGCGTTCACGTCATCGACATTGACGAGGCCGAGCTGCTTCCGCCGAACGACCAGAAAAACGGTACTTTCCCCGTGGCGAGGCCTCGCCTGCGTGTGTGCGTCGGCTAACGGCGCGCGAAATCGTTGCGTTCCCAGGGCAGCCGCGAATCGCCGCCGAGGAAAGTGAAAACAGTGCGAGCGACATTCTGCCGTGTTACGTCGCGGCGATCCAGCGAGACGAGCGGCCGTCGCAGTTCGAGCCGAGGTCGGCGGCGGCGCAGCGAGAAGAAGCGTCGCATCCCGAGGCTCGGCTTTGCCATCGACGCCACCACGCCGCCGCCGGGAACGCGTTCCACAGTGCCGCGGCAAAAATGCTCGTTGCGCCGCCGCTCATCTACAACAATCTTCTGGAAAGTCGCCGTGGACATCCGAGGGTCCAGCCGTCTCTCGAGCATTTGCTCAGATACGCGCATACCGGTATCACTCGGCTTTGCTTTATCTTGCTTTTCGTAGCGTCTCGACTATCTCGGCGAGACGTTGTACGTCGCAGGTCGAACGTCGGATAAATCAGACGAGAAAATGGCCGGTAGCTCGCAGCGAACACGCCTCTGCAGAAAGGAAAGCTACTTCGTTGGCACCGAGGCCTCCGACCGCTGCAGACCAATTTTCATTTGCTTTAACGACCAGCTGAAAAAATTTGTTCACACAGTGGTGGAAATTCTGCGAAATGTTAACCTCAGAAAAGCAAATGTTCTGCTCGACATGCTCAACAGTCCGCGAATCGTCACCGCCAAATTGTCAGAATTGACAGATTTCATCGACTCGCTTCAAGACTTCTCCTTCGTATCAGTGCCCGAAAGCTTCACTTGCATACGTGGTTACGCAATAGAAGATGCAGACTGTCGCAGCGATGAAAGCAGCGAGCAACCGGTCGCGGAAACTTTAATTTTGGAGTCGACTGTATCGGCTTTTAGCAATCTACTCGACGACGTAAGGCGATCCATTGGCGAACTTTTGAGGAGATCAAGCAGTGATGCGGGTAGCGTTGAGAATCTGATGAACAACATGTCGCTTATGTCGGTCGCGTCGCAATCCAATGCGGCTAATCAGAAATCCTCGAGAATGTCTTTTGGCGCGAGAAAGTCCATTGAAAAAATTGAGCCGATCAAGGAGCCTGCAACGAAGAGCTACGAGGCTATCCAACAGAAATTTAATGAAGAGGCAAGCGCCCGATTATCGAAGGTATCGTAAATAAAAAACGAACGGATTCTCAGGACACCGAATGAGACGAGATTCTTTGGCACTGTAGAGCGTGAAGCAAAGCCAGTTGTATGCCGATCCCGATCGTGTAATATTGCGCCGAATGACCAACTCGCAGAGGATTCTCGTCGGACAGATGTGTGCTGCTCTAAAGACTAAGCAAATCAACAACGAGGGTTCATCGCCATTTACATAATGAGCTGTGTAACATGAATATATATTCGTACAGCTACATTCTTATTCTAGGCATGGCAAAGCAGAAGATACCGCTCCCAGTCTTGCTTAAGCCGGTGTTATCTCGAGAAAGCATAGACTACTTGACGCAGGGCACAATCTATGCCAAAGATCAGAGCGCGGATCAAACGAAAGTTCAAAGGAAAACTCAAATTTCTTCTTTACGCATCGATTTAACTGATTTCGTTTCGACAAAGGTTTTTCTATATGATTATGTGCTCTGTTTACGTTATTTCTAATGCGATTTCTATATCATTTCTCACTTAGACGACATTGAATATTTTTTTTAGATATATCATGAAATTATAGAAGTGGAAAGTCAATGTCAACTACAAAATTTCATGAATGAAGTAGTTTGATATTCGATGCGCTCTTTTCAAATATTTAGTTCCCATGTTCTGCACTCTAGTCTTTCTTCTGTGTTTAATTATATATACCACCCTATATGTTGCGCCGCAAAAACGAAGATATCATAACCTAGAAGCTCCTTCTTAAAAGCTCTCGTGCGATCTTGTGTGAAAAATATATTTTTCGTAGAATATTTTCAATATACAATGTTAATAGCTATAAAATAACTAAATAAAAACAGCGCATTAAATTATTATTTGGTTTATATGAGATTATTAGAGTAAAGTAGCTACATAAACATGGATAAACTTTTGACTAGATTAACTTCCTTATGTCGAACTTTAGCTAATCGGTCGTCTATTGCTTGTCAATGTCTAAGGTAGTTAATTTTCTATAATATTTAATATACGTTGTAGATTAGAAAATTCTGTTTGTAAAGAAAATTTTATTTCAGATTTCAAAAGCAGAATGCACAAATGCATTTCGCAGCAAACCCAGCAAAAACAAAATTAACCATACATATGAATCAGAATGGCACAAGCTTTTGGCACTTACAAAAACGCAATATGTTTATTCAAACACAGGATACTCCCAATCCTAACAGTTTAAAATTTCTTCCTGGTAAAGAAGTTTTAGGTCCAGGCCAAACTAAAGATTTTCCTAATGCATCAGAAGCATACTGTTCTCCATTAGCAAAAATGCTTTTTCGTATTGAAGGAGTTAAGTCAGTCTTTTTTGGGCCAGATTTTATAACAATTACAAAAATAGATGAAGATATGGACTGGACGATAATCAAACCAGAAATATTTGCTAATATCATGGATTTCTTTGCAAGTGGCTTACCAATATTCAGTGAAACTCAACCATCGTCAGATACTTGTTAGTACTGTACTGATAATTAATTATGAATCTGCTATCACTGTTAGTGTTTTCATTTTTTGCAGTAATTAGTGAAGACGATGATGAAATTGTACAGATGATTAAGGAGCTCCTGGACACAAGAATTAGACCTACCGTTCAAGAGGATGGAGGAGACATTGTTTTTATGGTAGAGTTTAATTCTAATTAAAACAAAGTAATTATTTGGAAGTTATACTGTTATTAACTAGACTATTATACTGTTCTAGGGTTTTGAAAATGGTATAGTAAAGCTCAAAATGCAAGGTTCTTGCACAAGTTGTCCAAGTTCAGTTGTAACATTGAAGAATGGTGTTCAAAATATGATGCAATTTTATATACCAGAAGTTCTTGGAGTTGAACAGGTTGAAGATGAAATAGATAAAGTAGCAAAAACTGAGTTTGAAAAACTTGAAAAGAAAATTGAAAAACCCAGTAACGAATAAAAATAGACATCTTCAAGATTTTTTTTATTTGTAAAATAATTGTAACATACAAAACTAATTGTTAACTTAAAAATTATTTTAAATAACATCTAATTACTTAAAAATGATAAAACAAGTTAAATAAATTTTTTTAGTCTGTTGTTTTATTGGTCATTTTTTGTACAAAATTATTGACGGGTAGTGACAGAAACTTGCCATACTCTAATAATATTGTCAGAATAACCAGCAAACAAAGTTTGTCCATCAGTAGACCAAGCCAAAGACAAACATTGAGGAGGCTCAGCCTTGCTGGAAGCATTATTATTGATTTCAGGTTTTAGTTCTTCAACCATTTCCTTGCCCTCAAGATCCCAAATCTTGATGTATGGTCCATAAGCAGCACACAACCAGTAGCGATTGGGACTAAAGCATAGAGCTGTGATAATGTCATTATGGTCAAGGGTGTGTAAGTGTTTTCCATCATTCAAATCCCACAACATGGCTTTATTATCCTGTAAGATAAATATGCATTTTATAAATATATAACAATATTATAAAGCTTCAGAATGCCAATAGTTTAGGATTATATGATTGTACCTTGCCACCAGAAGCACAAAGAGAACCATCTGGAGAAACAGTTACAGTGTTGAGGTAGCCAGTGTGTCCATTGTGGTTGATCTTGAGACGACAGTTTGTCAAGTTCCATACCTGGAAAAAATATTTCATTTACTATAAGATTTAAATAAAATAATAAATAAATCATGTTTTTATTTTTATGAACATCAGTCCCATATCCGCAAACACTCACAGATATCATGTTAAAAAAAAGTTATGCATCATTTAAACATAATAAATAAATCTTTAAAAAATAATCTCAATTTGATTAAACTTATGAATAATTAAGTTTGATATATAATTTACCTTGACGACACGATCCCAACCAGCAGACACAATAATGGGGTTTGAATGATTGGGAGAGAACCGGACACAGCTGACCCAGTCAGAATGTCCATCTTCTTGAATAGTATATTTACATTCAGCCAGTGTATTCCATAACTTGATGGTCTTGTCTCGTGATCCAGATACAATTTGACGATTATCAACTGAGAAAGCAACGCTTAGAACATCCTATTGATAAACATAATTTACATTTAATTTTCAACAAGTCTCTATATTTTGAAATCCTCAGACATATTCAATTAGATAATGGCAATGATGTAAGGAAAGACAATAGTACTGTCTGTACTTACGGCAGTGGCATTTGAGCTCACCTCTTCTATGTATTACATAAAAAAAAATATATAAAAAAAATGCTTCAGTATTATTTTTTATTGGAATTTCCAGATTCCCTAAGATGAAAACAAGTAACAGCTTGTAGATCAATGTCACACCTGAGTATGGTCTTCAAACCTTCTGGTAGTGCGACCAGCAGCCAAGTCCCACAACCTTAGAGTCTTGTCCCAAGATCCTGATAAAGCATAGTTTCCATCCGAAGACAAGACAACATCACTGATAAAGTGAGAGTGACCATACAGACGCTTTTGAGGTACTCCGTAATTGATCTCGTCACGAGTCAACTTCCAGACGATCAAAGTCTTGTCTGATTAAAATATATCAAAAATACATGGTTATTACATGAATGTATTGCATATATTGCGAGCATGCGTAAATAAGCACGTGCAAGTAAAAATTATTGGTGAAATAAGTTAAATACATAGAAAATAGACAGGCATTAAATAATATGACATTTAATTTGAATTTGAAAAATAACAGGCATTAAATAATAAGATATTCATTTTAAATCTGAAAAAGAATTGAATGAATTTTGCATGGTGAACACAGCGATACATACCACGTGAAGAAGACAAGATCATGTCCGGGTATTTTGGATTGGTTGCAATTTGCGTAACCCATCCATTGTGTCCTTTGAGGCATCCTCTGTATTGAAGAGTTTCAGTCATTTTCAATCTGATTTGAGCAATCAACTGTTGGATGCAAGTGGATTACTTTACACTCGTCGGACAATCCAACGTCGTGCTTGAAAACTCAAACCGTAAAGACCGGAAAGAGAGATGGTCAATGGCAGGCAAAAGCAGCAATGAGAAAAATTAAACAAGATGTGAATTCCAAACGAAAATTCGAAAGAAAGAAGCTACTACTTCCATCTGGTGCAGTATTTCAGTAAGTTTCTTGTCATTCTTGGCATTGAGTCAATATCGGTTCAGTAGGTTTCGACGTTTTGTTCGGTTCGGTTTTCGGTTATATGGTTGTATCCAGAGGTCGCACTCTGACCTAACGTAAATTTGCGTTCGCGTTGTGAAGTTGAAATAAATTTTCATTTACCAAGATCAATTATAGAAATCGGATTTGGATTTATATTTGCTTATAGAGCGACATCATTCACAAGATGAGCCATCCAAAAATTTTATTTTCCAAAGTTATGACAAATATAGGTCTGTTTTATAACCATGGCCGTTGTTTCTATACCGGTGTTTCTGATTTCACGTTTCTCATGATATTTGTTTTGAAAGTGACAAAGTACAGTATTAACTCAACTCGCTAATTAATCTGAGAAATGCGTATAAAGTTTAGATAAATTTATTTGCTAGTTAGTTTTATTAATTACTAGAACTAAATCAAGATTTAAAATCTTGAATCAACAACAAATTTATTCAGATAAGTTTCTTGGATACATTTTCCATAAACTATTATTATTATTGCTATCAACGCCATTAAATTCAGATACTTTGTAAAAATATATTTTTATTTCAGATGAAAATAAGTATTGTCTGATATACCAAATACACTTTAACTTTCTCTAACAATAATGTCTAATAATAACGTCTTCTTTAACTTGGCATCTACGCTTCGATACATTTGACTTAATGTTACAATATTGTGTGTAAAATCATTAGTAAATTATATTTATAAATTAAGATTTAATAATTAATAACTTATTGATAAACAAGATTGTCTTCTGAAGCTACATATGAAAGTTCTTTTATTCGTTAAAACACTTGTGCTTATAGATTTCGTTTAATAAACAACAGTTTTCGGTTAGAAGTGATATATATGAGACAATGAATTTGATTTGTTGTTCATCATATAACTATAAGCCGGTAGGTGAAGTAGAGCCTTAATATAGACAGCGCTTTTCCCTATTTTCGAGAGTACGACGGATATTGCCATTGCGCAGTAAAAAAGAATCAAACTGGACCGTCACAATAGGATGAAATTTAAAAAACATTTGATACAAATAATTGAAAAGTGTAAATATTTATTACAAATTGTCGATATTAAGAAATTTCACAGGAATTACTCATTAAAAAATAAAATTTATCCATTGATAATTATTACTCGCAAATCATAGTTATGATATCTCGAAAAATAATTATAATTTTTGTAAATAAAAAAAGTGGAATAACTTTAGGATTACATTTTTTAATTGTATTATACCTGTAGTCTTAAAATGATTTTCTATGTACTGAAAAATCCTATAAAAAATTATATTTTGGGTTATTTATTAGTTACTATGTGAATTATAATTATATTTGAATTCTCTAAATCACAAAATAGAGAATTTGCCTTTATGTTGCTACATGTGTGTGTATGTGTGTGTGTATAGTGGGCACTGGGTATACGACTAGTGACGACACATCTGGTATATTCCGTTATTATTTGTGCCTATGTAATAAACATTGCAGATTTGCCTTAATTTAAGCTCTTTTTGAAAAGTTTGTTTGTTATACCTATATCTATACTTTGAAAACTGACCACCTAAATCTCTTGATCTAAGTTTTCATAAAATATTTTACTGTCATCAATTTCGAAATGTTCAACCTTTTAGCGCTAGAATAATGGAAAACGGAATGCACCTATATATCTGCGCATACTATATAGAATACGTGTCTGATTTAATATATTGTATAGCGTGAGTTTGTGCGAGTCTGCCGATACTTTTCTAGATGTGCCGAAAAGCAAATCTACAACGTAAACTGTACTAGCTAGTACTGGCTATACATATCTAGTTTATCTAGTTTATTGTAATCTACATCTTTATAGCATGAGGTATTGAATATTGCAGTATTTAAATGAATTGATTTTTATTAAAAATATCTTTTTTGTTCAATATCAGAAGGGAATTATAATAATTTTCATTGAATTATACCATTAATATCAGATATTAAAATGGCTAACAGTGGTGAGGAAATCTAATCTTTTGTAGTTTTTTTCATCTACATGTACAACAATTAAAAGGTTATAAAATATTTAAATAAATTTATTGTTTTCAGAGGATAACAAAAGTGAGGCATCAGTGAACATGGAAAGTGAAAATGATAACGTTGAAGCTGAAGACACTGAAAAAATAATGATCATTGATCCTGATTCTGAAGTTTGTTAAAATAGTTTTGATTTACCTACTATTTTTAAGCATGAGAGATAATATTATTTAAATATTTGTTATAGGAATTAGACTTCAACCATTCACGATTAACCAAATTAGAAAATTTAGAACCTTTAACGAAAATAAAAACACTGTGTTTTACATGGAATTTAATTAAAAAAATTGAAAATCTTGATACTTTGCACACACTGGTAGAATTGGAATTACGAGACAATCAAATTACTGTTATTGAAAATTTGAATGCTCTCGTAAACTTAAAGTAAGCTATTAAAATACAATTTTCATAGAAATAAAATTTTTTTTTGTATCTATAAATAATTTTATTACTTTAATTTCCAGATTGTTAGACTTATCATTCAATAGAATAAAAAAGATAGAAGGTTTAGATAACTTAATCAATTTACAAAAATTATTTCTTTCCTCCAATAGAATCACAAAAATTGAAAATATATCACATTTAAAAAATTTGACATTACTAGAATTAGGTGATAATAAAATTAGAGACATTGAAAATTTAGAAGGATTAAATAATTTAACTAACTTATTTTTGGGAAAAAATAAAATCACAAAAATCCAAAATTTAAATACTTTGCGTAATCTACAATTACTTAGCATTCAGTGTAACAGGATTGTACGTATTGAAAATTTGACTGAATTGACCAATTTGGAACAACTGTATCTATCTGAAAATGGATTGACATGTATAGAAGGTTTAGAAAATTGCCTAAAAATATCAACCTTGGATCTTGCTAACAACAAAATTAAAAAGATTACAAATATAAATCATTTAACTGAACTAGAAGAATTTTGGGTAAATGTTTGCACTTTTGCAAATAACAAATTATTTTATTATTTACTACTTATCTTTTTCTATATAATTTATAGATCAACAATAATGAAATAGAGGATTGGAGTACTGTTGACAACTTAACATCAAATACAAAGTTAGAAACAGTGTATTTTGAGCATAATCCTATTGCAAAGGATCCTAATTACAGAAGAAAAATCAAACTTGTGTTACCTTGGTTATCGCAGTTGGATGCTACGTTATGTAGATGAAACAACTGCTTATTTTTTAAAGAAAAAACTGAAATTGGTCAATGTAACTATGGCAAAATATTGTAAGAATTTGAATCAAAAGAATATCACTTATATTAAATATTTTAATTTTTAGTATTTTTGTAACTATGCTATACAAAAAATTCATTAGTATTAATATATGAATTTTACACAGTTATTGAAAGACTAAAATTTTTTTGAATTCTTCCAAAAATGTTAAATTTAGTATTTAAAAAGTAAGCTTTGAATATTATTATATTGCTATTAATGTGCATTTAAAAATTTTATTAAGTACACTGCTTTTAATTATTAAAAATTATTAATGTATAAAAATACTCACTCTGCTAGATGTTATTAAATCTAATTTTAGATTGCATAGCTATCCTACAAGTGTTTGAAATTCATTTAGTGATACGATATTAATTATATACAGATTTTTGAACAATAATTGTATACTTATTTGAATAAATAAAAGAATGAGTATATAAGATATTGTTTTTGGTGAATAGGATTAATTTATTAATATTTTAAACATAAACAAATCCCCTTCAGATTACCGATATGCACTTATTAAAGTATACAAATATTTACTGTAGTTAGGGGATTTATATATAAGGAGACATTGGATCCAGATTATCAAGATAAAAGCTATTAATTTGCTTAACATCCTCGATGGCGCAGGATGCGAGTAATGATGAAAAATATAGATCTACTACATTATCGTCATCAGTACAACAATATATCATTTGATCTTTTTTCACCGTGATATATATACATGTATGATGGACCGATGTCGGACATCAGTCTAGAATCTATTTAGAAAATTCCTAAATAGGAAAAAATTCCTATAAAATTTTATTTGTTAAACCAGTGAAAAACAGTATATTAATTGTAATTGTTAAATTAAAAAATATCTATGCGTGAAATTGATTTTCAAAGTATTACAAGTTGATTGTCGATTTTGCTGAAATAATTTGAATTTATGCATCATTAACATCAAGCGTCATTAATGAAGTAAAAAAATATTTAATCACGAATAACATTCAATATAATCGATAAACAATTGCCGTCACGTAAGATAACAATTGTAAAATAACCTTGATACGTACAAAAGCCTTTGGGATATTAATGAATCGCGTATTTGTGATTCGCGCGTGCGAAGAGCCGTTGAAGGAGTGGGAGAGCCGCGTGGGGATCACAACGTCGCATTGACTCCGCGATTCGTGGGTGCAAGGGAGCCGCCTCAGAAGGTGAGTTGTGTGCTGTATACACATACATGTGTGCTCTCATACGCGCGTCCAGTCTGTACTGTAGTTGACGTGTTCAGCGAAGAGGTCAGCACAAGCTAGCGAGGCGCTGAAAGTTAAAGCCGTTGCACGATGTGGAGAAGCCAGTCAGAAACTCAGAATTGTGTGTGACGTCACTGCGAGCGAACGAGCGAGCAAGAGTACTGTGAGAGCGCTGGCGACGACGAGATATCATACTCTCTCGCGGGTCGGCCATTTTGTGAGCGTGTGCACAATATCGGGCGCAGGATAATCATAGTGTTCTGGTTGTGCGGCTGGCAAATGCTTATAGAAGCCGGTGCGCTTGAGAGCGAATGAACGTCGACATCGAGGAAACGAGATAAAGCTTGGCCCGAGAACATCCTCGCCGCCGGCTCAACAACTCCCACTCGCGCTCTCTGTCTCACTCTCACGGTAGCGCTCGCACTCGTTCTCTTTCTCTCTCACACTCACACGCTGACGAACCCACGAGACGAAGAACGCCGAGTTCAAAATCGTTGCGCAAAACCCGACGATGGAGGAAAAGACATCACTCAAAGAACTCGACCAGTGGATTGAACAGTTAAACGACTGCAAACAACTGACAGAGAGCCAAGTCAAGACCCTCTGCGACAAGGTCAGTACTTCCTGACGAGAAGCCGTTTTCGCCTCTACTCCTACGCTTTTGCCTGCGCCATGCCTCTAGCCGGTCGATTTCGCTTCGCCTCTCTCATCCGCTCAGCTTCTGTTTCCGTCTCAGATAGTCCGCTACTTCGCTTTCGCATAGCCATCGAAAAGAAATGGGTGGACCGTGCCTGCTATTCCCGCGTTACACCTGTTCTCTTTCCTGCTCTAGCTATTTCTCTCTCTCTCTCTCTCTCTCTATCTCTCTATCTATCTATCTATCTTTCTCTTTCTCTCGCGCACTCGTCTTTTGGTCCAGGAACGACTATGCTTCCTTCCTTTTTCCGCGCTCACGACACGACACGTTTCTCCTACGCGGCAGTGACCAGTTTATTTTTCTCCGCCAGCGGCGCAATCGATACGTCTCCTTTGCTAGCCCTCTCGCGCACTCAAGAATCCAGACTGCAATCTTTGTCAATATGACTCGGAGATTTTTTGTTCCTCGAAGTATAGTTGATCGTGAAAAACTGACACTAACGACGCATAACTTATTCGCTCCGTATCTCGTGATTTCCCAAAACGTCATCGGTATAGTGAGCCGCGCTCTGATGACGAAATTATGTTACCATTTGGAACAGTGTAATTCGAGCGACATCCACAAACGAATGGCTGTTAATTAACTGTTATAACTGCAACAGGTTGAAGACGCAATTCCCTTTCGCATTGTCTTTTTTCATCTGATATTCAATAATTGTTTTGCACTCCTGTAAGCAAAGGAGGAAATTCTGACATGACATGTGTATAGAAACAGTTTCTTGTTCCAGTTCTAGCAAGTTGACAAACACAATATAACTTCATTGATTTATATAGGTGGTAAATGTGTTGACATAATGTGATTCCTAGATTTGAAAATGACTCATCCACATGCATTATGCTTATTATCATTTCCTTGTTGTTATGACAACAATTCTAAATATATCCAAGTTGTGATGTTGACACATTAAATTGGCATAATTGATCAGCTGAGGCTCAATAATGAAATCACACTAGTGGAAGCTTCCACAATGTTTTTGCTGAATATAATGTTTTTTAATTTGAAAACTATGAATATTACATTAAGCCTTTATATGATTCTTGCTAGGCAAAAGAAATATTAGCAAAGGAGTCCAATGTTCAAGAGGTGAAATGTCCTGTAACAGTGTGTGGAGACGTCCATGGGCAGTTCCATGATTTAATGGAATTGTTCCGGATAGGCGGAAAATCTCCAGATACAAACTACCTGTTCATGGGTGACTATGTTGATCGTGGTTACTACTCTGTTGAGACTGTCACTCTTCTTGTAGCATTAAAAGTGAGTATTTATTGAAGTGATTTTTTAATGTTCAGTAGAACAGATATCCTAATGTTTGTTTATTATAACATTAGGTAAGATATAGAGAAAGAATAACCATCCTACGAGGCAATCATGAGTCCAGACAAATTACACAGGTGTATGGGTTTTATGATGAATGTCTTCGTAAATATGGCAATGCTAATGTTTGGAAGTTTTTCACGGATTTGTTTGATTATCTACCTCTGACTGCATTAGTAGATGGTCAAATCTTCTGTTTGCATGGTGGACTTTCTCCCTCTATTGATACACTGGATCATATCCGTGCATTAGATCGCCTCCAGGAGGTACCACATGAAGTAAGTAATGGAGACATAGCCAATATATCTAGATATTTATTAATAGAAAAACACTAAGTAATATATTTTTGCTTTAGGGACCTATGTGTGACTTGCTATGGTCAGATCCTGATGACAGAGGAGGGTGGGGAATTTCTCCTAGAGGTGCTGGATACACCTTTGGTCAGGATATTTCAGAAACATTTAATCACTCTAATGGTTTAACACTCGTTTCCCGTGCTCATCAATTGGTTATGGAAGGCTATAACTGGTAACATGCTACTTTTATAGACAACTTTTTCACAGCATCTAAAACATAGATGCTAATTTTATTATTTTTCATATCATAGGTGTCACGATCGCAATGTTGTGACCATTTTTTCGGCACCTAATTACTGTTATCGCTGTGGTAATCAAGCTGCAATCATGGAATTAGATGATGCTTTGAAATATTCATTGTGAGTGAAGTGATATAATGAATGACACTATTGTCTTATTTTTCTAGAATAATAAGGAATTATTTTATTTATATTTGTAGCCTTCAATTTGATCCAGCACCAAGACGCGGCGAGCCACACGTCACCAGGCGAACGCCAGACTACTTCCTGTAAAGTGTCAAATCTAAAGGGAGTAGATATTAAGGTAGGGGAATGGATTGATGCTGGCTTTATAAAGATGCCACAGAACATAACCTATAATAGAACATCGGTATGAGTGTAAGGCCCCGAGCTACCCTTACACGCCATATATAGTCTCAAGTATTATATAATGGCTCGCGTTATGGTGTCTCCTAAAGAGACTAATTGCGCGCTCGCGTGTTTGCGCGTGAATACACCATACACGTAGATTCAACAACACTTGTACACATTAAGGAGATAAAAGAAAAAAGAAACAAACCAATAATGTACACATGTACCAAGTAAATTCACCTAAAAGCATTGAGTTTGACGATTTTCATTATATGGCTTGTATTTTTATTGAAGAAAACGATTATGGACACAATATTAATATGTAACCGTTATTTATAAAACGGCCGAAAAAGATAAGCGACGGTAATGTTCTAAAACCCTGAGTGAATGTTAACTTATTGAGTGATTAAAAAAATTTGCTGGAGGGATACGCGTCATTTTCCTAATTGTACTGCAAAGATGACTATAGTCGTTGACGGTTATGAAATGAGTATCAAAATGAAAAAAAAATATCTGTATTTAAGAATATCTCGCGTTCTTACTGGTGTGAAAGAAGCGTGAATTGTTTCTCCAAGCAAGAGCATACCGAGCGTGCAAAATGAGGGTTGATGCAACAGTGACTTTCACCCCATGTTTTTGCCTGTGCTTTATATATGGCATTTGATAACAATGAAGTTCATATTCATTACTGCTTGTTTCTTACGATTGTCAAACACAGTGTTCTTAGAGCTTATTGGGTGGTTTCTGTCAGTCCCTGTATCATTGAAAAAAACAAACATTTACGACATAAATCGGAGTCTTAGTGGACCATGCGTTTTCTCTAACCACGTTTCATTTCGATACATTTACTAATGTGTAAAAATAATAATTGTCGGATCGAATTTATTTAACACAAAAAGAATCATCGAATTTTATACTTTTTTGTCCCTCTTTCTATCTTTCTTCTACCATTAGAGAAATAAAGGAAGAGTTTAATGAGAAAATACTTTTTCTACTTACTTAAGAAATGGTTTTTTTTAATGTACCAATACGCACCTTTGGCATTTACTTTATTTGTCTTATTATTTTGTGTTACATCAGATTTTTATTGCGTTTCAACTTGTAAGTGAAGTTTAGATACTTCTGTCTGAAAAAATTTGTACCTTTTTATCTACTTTAAGACCTCGAATATTATATATATATATATGAATCGCCGAAACGAAGGATACTAAGACGCGTCGTGACACTTTTGCATCAATCCCTGATAAATAGTACTTTTCGATAAAACAAAGAAATAACATAGCGCACCTGATGCATTAAATCACAATAAGTATGTTGAAAGTTAAATGATGTTCTTAATGAAACTGAGCTTTTTACTGATTTAAAAATAAATTTAAAGCTAAAGGAAATGTTTCAGACGAATAAACACAAATCTGTAAATCAAGCCAAAATGAACTAAATTTGTTGTGTCAAATGATTTGAATATTTGTATATGATCTGTTTTTTTCTGTGCGATTGAACCCAAAGTTAATAAAGCGAAGTAATTAAAACAGAATTAAAATGAAAAAAAGAGCTGCAGATGTATTCTTAGATTTAAGTATACAAATTAAACATTATACATAATGAATCAATACTGAAATAGCGCTGCTAAAAAGGTGGCTTTCTTAAAAACCCATAACGTAATGAAGTGCCGAGGCGAACGCGAACGACGTGACGATACAAATGTAGACCACATGTAGTAGCAATTTGTCAAGACTGTGAATCGGTGAATTCAACTATCTACGAGACAATTTTTTAACTCAAATTTTGCCCAGTCCCCCTTTTCAGACATATTTACCATAAGACGTTGCACTTCTTTTTTTTTTTTTAATTGTGAATTCGTTATGTATATCTGATCACGGAACGCCTGTACTTGCTCTTGGGAAAGTTGAATGGATTTATACAGAAACATAAATAGCAAGCAAACCAATAAAAAATGAATAAAACCGAAAAGTAACAGTTCCTTTGACTTCGACTTTGACTTTTTCGAATTTTACTGCGTACTTATTTATTTGTACGGACTTTCAGATAAGGGCTTTTGCAAAATAGCATAATTTGTAACGATTAATGGAATCAATCTAAATTTACATGCCGAGAATTTACATGGTCATTGAAACACACGCGTATTTCAATGTACACTTCTGTGTACTTCTATTTGACTTTTTACATATAGCTCACGATTATACGCGACGAGAAAGGACAAAATTTCGCGTTCTAGAAAACTCAAACATAAAACAAACTAATTAAAATCATATAGTATAAACGATAAGAATCGAATGAGTTGTCTAGCAGTATCACATTATGAATGAAAAATGTCATAGACACTTAGAAATTGTATAGCTAATTTTGTATTTGCTCTGTATTTACTATATTCACGAGTACTTTTACGCCAGACACGCGAACACCTATTCGAAGGAGTAAAAGGGGCGCACTTTAGTCGAAAAATCTAATCAATAAAAGAAAGCTAACGGCACGCTGACGAGAGTAATGTGTAGGACGTGAATCGTAATATCATTCTTCATTTGATGTCGTCATATCCTTTATTTGGGAGACTCGTTTCTTTCGTTTGGCAGGCGTCCGTTGTAAAGCAGACAGCTTTGATATCGACGAATCGCGTTGTAGCGAAAGGTATAAAACAAAATAATTAAAATAAAAAAATGCTTCGCCCCCCTTTTTATAAGAAGAAACACAAAGAGAGAAAGTGAGATACAATACGCGAGATTTTCACGAGAATTAACAAAAAAAACCGTATTAGCGAGCAAGTTGACTCGAACACGCCCGGCAATATTTGTTATATTGAAGAGAAAAAGAAAAAGTTAAAAGGCTGAAGCAACACGTGTCACTTTTTTCGTAACATTCTTTTTTTTCGGCATATGAATGACAAAGACGTTACCGACGCGTTTGACGAGGTAGGAATGCGAGAGCGTCGAAATTGAAAAGGAAGATTGTAAATCTAGAATGCTGTCAAGCTCCGACAATAAACACGTAACATTTGAAATTCATAAGCTTTTAGAGAGAGATTGTCCCGAAGCTAAAAATGAAACCATTGAGAGCATTCGATTAAAAGGCAATTTTAGACTTTTCTATGGTCAACGCAAGTTATATGCGAATATTGTCTGCGCTTCGTCACATATTGTATACCATAAATTTGCTTGTTCATTACGTTTCTGGGAAATTCTAAAGAGGGAGAGAGAGAATTCTCAGTTGCACTCGGCAAGCGTGTCTAATGTGTGTTCGTAGCAGTCAACTTGCGCTTGCTGCCTTTCAAATGGCAAGATTTTTTTCTTCTTCCCCTTGATAATCACAATAACTGAGTTATTTGCGTGCGGCTTGCCGTTTTACGCCGGGCCGTACTACATACCGTGGCATTCGTGACCAAAACAAATCATGCATTCAACGTGAATTTTACAATTAAATAATACATATGAAGTAAGCGATAATGCTGCTCTGCTGAATCTGCTGAGTTTTGTGTCATCGTATCACAGTGAGACGAATTTAAATACAGTTATTGTATTTCGATGCGAGTGTTGGTCCCTCATCTTCGAACTTTTGATTCTTTTAATTTTCAAACCATTATCAGATTATTCGAAAAATGGCAAAAAATAAATAAAATACAATAAAAATTATACTAGTTGTTCTTATTCCACTTGTCAGCCTCTTTATTCTTTTTACAATTTTCTGTATCAAGTACAAATATATTCTGCACATTTATGGTTTATAAAAAAGTATTAAAATGTTAAAACATTCTTTGAGATTTACTTCAAGAAAATATTTATCAGAGTTCCAATCCATTAACTTAATTTTTAAAATGATCCACGCAATGTGTTGAAACTATAAAAAATATTTTCTTATAAGTTATGGTAATTTATAAATATTGATACATTATTATAAATATATTATTTTTTCTTTACAGATATAATCAAACCACATTTGCTTTCATCAAGCGAAAGCTTTTCTTACTTTATACATTAAAATTATAGTTATCTTCAGTTCATTAATTAATTTAATTTATAAATTTAAAAAGGTTTGAAAACCTATCATAGCTAGTTTTAAATTCTATTTCCCTACCAAATACCTTATTATGAGACACCTTGTTAGGTACGTTCAACAAAGTTAAATACAAAATAACAACTGCTTTTAACAATATCAAAATTAATTAAGTAAAATTTTCATATTTTCATTCCAGTATCCAAATCTAATAATTGTTTCATGACTTCATAGGTAGCGAAACTTGTAGCTACCATTGGAATAGCTCTCAAATAATTAATACTCATTCCTCTATACAGTCCTTTTATTATGCCATTTTCATTATATATCATTTTTAATGTAGATAGCATGCCAACACTGAAAAAAATGATAAAATAATTTTTTTTAAATTATACATTTTCAAACTATTAAATATTCCATCATCAGAAACATAATTTGAAACTTAAAAACTTTTGATTGCATTATACCTATATTTATGAGTATCTGGATTCATCATAGCTAATTGCATCCGTCTTCTGGTAACATCTAATGGATATGAAAAACTTTGTGCAACTGCTCCAGCCATACCACCACATAATAGTTTGCCAGGAATTGTTAATACAAGGCCACCTAATATAGCATTAAAAGTTTTGTGTATATAAATGTAAAATTATTGGATAGCAATTCAGATAATATTTACCAGTATTTTTATCACATTTGTTACATAATACAGTTGGAAAATATTTCATACACAAATATTTAAGCTTTTCAAAAGAATAAAATGAGAAACCAGCATATGGTACCATACCACATAGAGTTGGTATGAATCCTCGATATAATGCTCTAATTCCACCCTCCTAAAATAACAATAAATATTTCTTTATGTTTTGGTTTTAGACAAAAAACTTATTTTATAAAATTTGCTACTAACATCTTTAAATATTGAAACCGCAGTGTGAACGATTCCAGTATAAATGTGCTCTCCAGTCACTTGAAAGGCCAGTCGTGCTCTTATTGTATCAAGAGGATAGGTAAGTGTCACAGCTGTCACTCCTGCACAGGAACCAGCAATGAATTTGTCTGCATGTGTTTTATTTCCTAATATTTTACCTAATGACTAGAAATTATTATTGAAATTGTTAGTTTCATAATGCTAATATTGTGAAATCAATGTAAAGTAATTACAATTAATTTTGCTGACCTTTTTATAAATTTCAAAAGCTGTAAACTGTGTGGCTGCATATGGAAATATCCTTACCATTTGAGCAAAGTTTCCTTTGTAGAGAGCAAAGAAATGCTCTCGATAGATAATTTCTTTCAGACCAGAAAACACTCCTGTACAATAAAAACTTCTGTCAGTAGTTAATTAAATCAAACGTAATTAAAATTAATTATATGTGGAAAAATTACCTAAATGCTTATAGTGATGACTGTGAGCTTGAAGAAGAATTTTAATTCTATCTAATGGAGCAACAGTTGTCTTTGAGCACATCCCAGCAACTCCTGAGAAAGTTGAGTAATTCCATCAATGGAATGAAATTTCCACACATTAACATACATTCGAAAGTCCGTTGTAATCGCTCACTGGCGCGATAAGTAACACACAGGTAATTAAAAAAAAAAAGACAGAAAAGTGTATTTATTCGATGAAAAATGTATAGTTAAAACGCACCGCCAGCAATGAAGTTCTTGATGACGAACTCAACATTCTTATTAGGGGTTTGGACGCTGACCGCAACCGTCGACATGGTTTCACTTTTTGACCTGTCTGGTTCTCTCACCAAAGGAATGCCGTCCGTGATTGTTGGCTGCGGCTCGCTGACTGTTTGTACGCATACGTATCGTACGTACGTTTAGAAAGCAAAAACGCGGCGCGCGCGTGCGTCGGGAAGAGCGCAAGCGAACACGCGCTCTCCAGAGAAAGAGAGAGTGTCCTGGAATGAAAGTCAGTGACCTTGACTGTATACTGTCTCTTCTTCGTAGTAAGCCCAAGGCAGAGCCAGCAGCGGCCGGGCAAGAGTGGTACTGGGCTCCAATTTCGGTTACATAAATAAGTATTGTCCGCACTTTACACTTATTATCGCATTCCGGCAATGTCACGGCTGAATATCACTAATCTCTGATCAGCTGTGTCCAAGACAAAGTCCAACTTGAGCAGCCGACGGAATTGCGAATCCCCTCTACGAAACCTCATTCATGCTCCACCAATCGCTACCAGTCGCTACTCGAAGTCTCTCATGCTTGGCACTACCGCTGAGTACCACAGCATAAATAACAATTCTAACTTTACTGTTATCAGAGCTTGATTAAATCTTATCTTTTTTACAATTCTATCATAATGGTAATTGGCAGTAAATACTGATGAAGCTATAAAAAATCCAAAGATTACATTGCAATTTAAACCCGCAAATATCTATACGAAATCTCAAAAATAATCGTCACTGTCGTCAGTAGTAGATACGGCACTGACTTCCACGTGTATGCGCTTTAACGTAACCTATATATTTTATAGTGCCGATAATTGACAGATCATTGGCAAATTGGGTAAGGATGACAAGCTCAGCGATGACTCAAAAACAGCAAAGAAAGTCTCTTTCGGCAAAAAAGGGTCCAATAAAGGGTTTAAAGAATGTTTTGGCTAACCCCCATGAAAATTATTGGTATAACCTTAGCTCTAGTAAACAATCGAATTTCCAAAATTTAAAATAAATTAATTGTTGTTTACATACTTTTAAAGGCCTCTTCTAAAACATGAGCGTGGTGCAGCTTTAAAAAATCTTTTGAAAAGGTATTAAGTATATAAATATGAATTTAATGTGCATCTCAAATGATTAAAGTATTCTTATATTCTAAATGTTTTATCAAGATTATTGCCAGTGCTAAAACGTACGGAACAAAAAGTTCCATGGGGTCAGCTACGCAAGCTGAATAAAGAAGAAAGGCTTGCTGCTAAAAAAGCTGCTCAAATTCAATCCAATGCAGAATATGATGCAGAAATTGCGTAAGAACAACAACTTATTGAATTACAAACTTAGGCTAATTTTTTTCATTGTTTTTAGAAAATTCATTGTTCTTGGAATAAATGCAGTTACAAGATTGTTAGAGAAAAATAATACAAGCGTTATATTATTAGAAGCTGGTGTAGACCCTTCATTACTAGTAAAACATATCCTTGATATGGCTAAAAATAAAAATATTCCAGTTGTGCTTATACCTTTTTTGAAGGACATATCATTGGAAACTATTGGTTATACTTGTGCAGCAATCAGTTTGAAGGTATATAATTATTTTTAAGTGGTATGTTGTCATCAATAAAATTCAATTACTTATTAACTATTCCAGAAAGATGCAGAGTCTACAGATAATTATTTTTATGAGCTTTATAAAAAAATAAGTGAATTATCAGCAGAGTTACCAAAACCAAAGACTCTTGTTTCTTTATTTCACAATGAAAGTATACTTGAAGATAATGGAAATCAAATGAGAATCGAAACTATAGAGGAAGATGTTATAGCAACAAAACCTATTACAGTGTCAACTGATGTTTATTTATGTAGAACATCAAAGAAAGAAAGAGCTTTTGTACCAAATTATTCATCACATAGTAAACCAAATTTTGAAAATAAATGGACTGATTTTATAGCTTTAAATGACGAAAAAAATTATGTAGATCAAAAGAAAGTGCCTTCACGATTTTTTGGAAGTTTAGTTTCCGATAGTGACAAAAATGAGCATAACAATGATAGAATTCAATATTATAAAAGGAAGAAGACATTAAGTGACAGTGATGAACCATCGGCTAAAGTTAGTTATAAACCTCTGAAAGTAAAAAGATTACAAGGTGATCAGTCAAGAAAAAAAGCTACTAAAAAACCTAAAGTTAAAAGGAAAAAGTAACGAATGCAAGCTTTCTATAAATAAAGAATGGCATTTTTATACAAAAATTGTACACTATTTACAAAAATATTTTACATTTATATCTCTTTGAACTGTAATTCTTATAAATATTTCTGGAGTAACAATATAATATCAAATAGGTAATGTCGAACTAACTGAAGATTTAAACATTCTTGAAAAGAACATTAGTCCTGTTGTGCCACCTGGTATGTGACTAATTAGAAATGTCAACATTGCTATCAATTGGAGTACAGCACACAAAACAGTTAGTGACGTCGATTGTAAATGGAGTGCAAAGTATAATGTTCCTGTTAAAGAAATTATATAAATAATCGAAAAATATCTTCTTTCTGCTGAGAATAATGATTTTATATAATTCATTGGACCCCACAAAAAACCAAAACTGAAATAAAAAATTAGCAATTTAATTGGAAGTTGAACTTCGCTGTGAAATATTTTAAGAATCTTAAATCATTTTACCTTATTAAAAAAAATGTACTTCCTAATGTGTATAGTAGAGCAAATTTCCTAGCTTTCAGTAATAGCACAGGTATATAAATTGCAGATAAACAGAAACATAAAATACCCATAAAAAAACATACTCCAAATGCAGTCAGTCTTTGCATTCTCGTCTGAAAGAAAATGCAAGGATAATTAAAAAAAAAGTAGTTTCTTGAAGTTTTTGAAAAATAGGATAAATGTTATAGATAATTTATGTATTAATTTATCGAAAATAAAAAGAATTATTGTTTCTCAAAGTATTTCTGAATGTATATACTAACCATACTAGGACAACAATCTCGTTTTGTTTCATTGAGCCATGTCGACTCATCTCTGTTTTCTTCTGAACTTCTTCCAAGCCATTTTCCTATATTTGGTTTAGGTATTCCTACCGTAGGCAGTGTAATTTTATATTGTTTTTCATTTTTATTGCTAAGGAGATATTCGTTTAATTCCTTGTTTAGATCGGCCATTTTGACACGTAAATGTCATCTGATATGTTTATAAAAGCAGTCGGTAAAGCAACAAACTACTTCATCGTGAATATGTAATTCGAAACAACTTTTAAAGTATATTACTTGATAAAAGAGTGCCCTTGTATAGATCGATCCAAAAATTGATTTTTTAATTTAAAATTGTATAGTGAAGTTCAAAGCAATTGATCTGCTATATAGCAAGTTTTGCTTTAGTAAAGGCGTCCCTCTGACTACAGTTTGAAAATTCTTCATTAAATGGGATAGAGCAGATGTTCTTCGTCTAGTATTCGTGTACAGATTTTGGAGCATCGATGTAGGTGAGCAAGTGTTATAGAGCATAGGAACATTCATTTCGAAGAGTTTTACAACAGTTGATAATAAAAGAAACTGAGTTATTTCTATTCAGTTTCATTTATGCTCGGAGTAGTTCACAGTTTTATGTCCAGAATGCCTTCTTCTTCGAAGGATGAACACGAGAAATGTTTGTTTTAGAAAGGTCCAGTAGACGTGCAGCTGTCCATAAATAAAAGCCGTAAAAAAGATTACGATTACGTTACTTTCATATTCGAATTTATGTATAAAAATTGTGACGTAAAAAAACTTTTTTTATTATTTTAAATTAATAATAAAATTTTTTAAAAGTTTCAAGCTAAAATATTTAATGTTTTAAGAAACAATAATAAAATTAATATTCCTTTCTAGTCATTTATACGAGTGTGCCCTCTTAATATATAACAATATTGAATGTAAAGTAAAATGTAAATTTTGAAAAAAATTATAATATTGAAAATTCACGTTAAAAATATGAAATAAAAAAACATGGTATCTTCATAGAAATGGTTCAATAGATATTTTCCGAACAAAATAGAATAAATCTATAAAATCATTCAAATCTACAAAGATGTCAGAAAGTTTATTTCGACAAAAATTATTATGTTAATGCTCTGCTTAAGAAAATGGAGAAAAAAGAATAATATAAGTATTGTATAAAGACACAATAATAATATGAAGAGGCAAAATATTAAAAAATATAAAAGTTTTGTTAGGATTTTCAAACTTACATTTATTTAAACAAATCAACATTGACCTCATATTGTAGGTTGTATATCGTACCGTTTACATAAATTGTTATGCATTGCTCTACCTCGCAGAACAAATATTCCCTGCATCACACCGCGTCGTTCGTTATCTTTAATCATATTTTATTTTTCTTATTGTATTTGTTTGTTCATTAATATCATTGTCAACATCTTCATTATTGAGTTGAGATTATCACGAAACATTCGAGGGGGCATACAATCGGATACCGATTTTATTCATTCTCTTAAAAAGTAACGATAATATTACCAATGCGGCTAATGCTGGAAACTAAATGGTAATAAGGTCAATCAAAAGGTTGGCCAAGTCTAACTCGTCAATGGCACTATTTGAAAAGGGAAATGACAAATGAAAAACAGCAACTGAACAACTAACGATGAAGTCTCTAAATAAAGGTTGACAATAAGTATATGCATATCACGCAATCGCAACCAATCAGTCAATCAATCGATACAATATAATATAACAAAGAATCACATTTGAATACCAGCTACGCTTGGTTTATTTTGCTGTCCCTTTTTTCCTTGTGATAATTATAATACTATGGTTCTATGAATTTGGATTTGTCGTAATATCTTGCCGAAATCGTAGCTAAATTTGAAAGCAGACGAGATGGGCTAAATCGTCGTCGCCACCTAAATGATCAGCGGGCTGCAAAGGAATAACGCAGATTTACGTGGGCTTTCAAGTTAATATTACTATTGTATGTAGGTGTTGTCGGTTGCGTGTCGCGGCGAACGACGAGCCGTGCAGTCGTCATCGTCCGCGTCGTTCAACTACGTTACGCTTTGACTACTCTGTCCTTAGCTTGCTGGCGCATTTTCACTCGCTTTCACGCTCTCTTGCACTTTCTCCGCTCTCTTTCACACTTGTCTTTACCTCGCTATAAGTATACATCATCACGCCACGCGAGCCTGTGTGCGCGCGCGCTAGTGAGTGTGTGTGTGTGTGTGTGTGTGTGTGTGTGTGTGTGAGTTACGCTAATGGCAGCAGCATGCTAGCAAAATACACGTCGTATTCGCTCCCTCGGCCTGCGCGACACTCGCGCGCTCTCGCTCGCTCCTCGTCGTCGCTTATAAAAATTAAAATTCAATTTCCTAAGTACAGTACATTCTGGTTGTTGGCTCTGTTCTCGGCCCGCGACGTTCGCCGCGCACGCGACCTGTCGGCGGCACGCGGGTGGGGGGGTAGGGGGGGGGGGGTGCTTTTCAATCTCCCGTCCGCGGCATCCGACAGCACTTTCGCTCGGCGTCGATGCTTTGCTTCGATAAAAAGCTTTCATCCAGCCGTCTCCGCGGGCCATTGATTTTCCCTCGTTCTCTCTCTTTCGCTTCTTTCAAATACTCGCGAACGTACGCGAGCCTAACAATCGATTCCAACAAGCACGCTCTCGCCACGCAACTCGAGCGAACCTCTCGTTCGTTCGTGCGCTTCCGAATGGACCGACTTTATACGCACAATCGTCCACATGGCACACGAGTTTTATCTTTGTTATCTCTTCATTGGCGCACGCGAAGTGATTGCGAATGTCACGGCAGAAAATGTGACGTTGATTAATCGAGCGAGGTCTCTTCGCGCTCCCCGCACTTCTCTCCTCTTGCTCGCGAACTCGGCTCGTTCGTCTTCGCTTCCAATTTGTTTTTTTGCTGTTGTTCGCGGTATTTTTTTCCTTCGTGTGTGTCAATGCGTGAAGTGTCGAAAATCTTACAATGGCTCGCGAACTTATGTACATACTTGCCGCTCGATACAAGAAGAACAATATTCATGGTTGCTTTCTTTTGCGATGTTGCAGCTTAAAATATATACTTATCGGCTAGGGGGAGGGGCAACCGTATTAATAGATATACCTCATCGGTAAATGAACGCGTAGCGTATAGAATGTAGAAAATACGAAATATTGCGCCTTTTCTCTTAATAAAAGGTGTGACGATGCTTATCTTCGATCGTGCGGCATTACACTTTCTTTCAAGACCTTTCGTATTTTTACAGCTTTATTTTAATCGTTAATCAATACTTTGTTTTCATTCAATTGAGGAGCGATCTGCTCCCGCGTCTTGACGTCATTCATTCCGAAAAAGATCATTGTCTCCGGTCGAAATCGCCCCCGTTAATCGTTAATAAAATTAATCTTTTTCGGCATTTTTCTTTAAAAAAAGATACGGCAATAGTACACTATTATTATACACGAAACGTGTGTCAACATTTAACTTGCTTTTTTCAATAGGCGCATTACAGCTAATCGATTTTATGATTGAGTCTCGGTGAATCACACGAAGGAGTAAATTTTAGTAACGATTAATCACAACATATTCTCATTTGAGCACTTGATTTCTTTGCGTTCGCCTACTAGCCTATACATATTTCTCTATAAACTTCAACTTCCAAATATTCCCATTTTTAATTTTTTTCATGTCCTTTATTATTACTTGTCGGTACAAAATAACTTTGACGAATGATTGCATTTCGAATACTCGTAAGTGTGTCGGGTGGTGGGTGCGAAAGTGAGAGGTGAAGTGACCGTGATAACGGGAATCGTCGGCGAAACAAGGGAAGAAGTCGGATAATGACCGAAGAAAGATGATGAGAGCAAGGAGAGAGAGAGAGAGAGAGTAGAATTAAATGCATATCTCTGTGACGATCGAGAAATTGGTCGATCAAAGTTTGCCGATATTTGCTTAAGTACATATGTATAATTATTGTGTCAATGTATCATATATAAACGCGCATAATCAACAAACGAGGCTTTTGTCGCCCTTAATTATTCAGTCTACAAAATAATTGGGTGGAATGACGGGCTCGTTGGGGAATGAAATAACGAGCCGTATATCACTTAGCTACGTGTTTAGATTGACTACTTATACGTACGATAATGAAAAAGGGCAGAGAGAGAGAGAGGGAGAGAGAGAGAGAGAGAGAGAGAGAGAGAGAGAGAGAGAGAGAGAGAGAGAGAGAGAGAGAGGGCAAGGTTGCTCGAGCACGCAGACGGGCAGCAAGTTTCCGCGAGGGGAAGCTGGCTCGTTGCGTTCAACTAGTCAGACCCGATGCGCTAGCTCGCCACTATTGTCGTTCCCCGTAAGCGATCGGTCAACTATTCACGTAACGTTAATATTGCACGCGCCGGCACTGAGAGGCAGTCTCGCTCTGGAGCCCGCATCTCGCTCAAGTAAATTAGGTTTACGTGTGATGGGTGTCCTCTGTGGCGGTGGCGGTGGCGCTCGCCGGATCGTCCCGTGGCCCACTTGTCGTCCCTTAATGCAGACTACTTAGGAGCTAGACTCGTACTTAATCGCTAGCTAAGGTTATCGGTAAAATAATGCGTATCGTGGCTAAGGTGCGGGCGTGCGTGCGGGTGTCTCGTTGAAGCGCCCTGCCGACCCGCGCCGGCGCGCAGCCCCCGAGCGTCAGCGGCGTAGGCCCGTTCGTTGTCGGCGAATGCGTCGCAGCGTCAGACGGTGGTCACGTACTCGCGCAGCTCGGACTCGTCCTCCTCGTCGGGCGACCAGGGCCGCCGCGAGCGCGAGGCGTCCTCGCTCTTGGCGCGCGAGAACAGGCCGCGCCGCGTGGACTCGCTGCGCGGGTTGTAGCTGCGCACCTCCTCGCTGAGCGAGCGCTTGGCCAGCTCGGCGTGGCGCGCCGGCGGCTCGAGCGCGAGCGCGCTCGCGCGCAGCAGCTGCGGCCGCCGCGGCGGTCGGGCCGGCAGGGGCCCCTCGGGGCCGGACGCCGCCGCCGCCGCGCGCGCCAGCTGCTCCGCGTGCACGCTCGAGCGCTTGCGCTGCTCGGGGCGCGCGGCCTCCTGCGACTTGGCGCGCGCCGCCTTCTTGCGGCCGACGCGCGCGCGCAGCGTGGAGCGCTGGCGCAGCGGCGGCGCCGGCGAGGCGGCCGGCGAGACTGAGGGCTGCGGCGAGGGCGAGGGCGAGCGCCGGGCCAGCGACTGCTTGCGCAGCTGCGCGGCGGTCACGGTGCTGGCGTCGTGCGGCGACCAGACGGGCGTGGACAGGTCGGCCGGCGGCGGCGGCGGACTGCGCGGCGGCGACTCCTCGCGCCAGGCGCCCTGGTAGATCGGGAAGCAGGACACCTGGTTGAGCATGCGCATGCGGAAGCGCTCCTCCTCGTTCAGCTCGTCGGCGCTGGGCTCGGGCGGTGGCGCGCGCGGCGGCGTGATCTTGTGGAAGTCCTCGGGGCCGTCGGCCGTCTCCTCCTCGTCGCTGCTGGTGGCGCGTAGCTCGGCCAGCCGCGGCTTGGGCCGGATGGGTGACTCGTCGCAAGGCCGCCACTGGATGTCGCTGATCTTCTTCGTCTCGCGCTTCCTGATGCCCACGGCGGGCAACGGCGAGTGGCCTTCGTAGGGCGCCCACTTGGCGTCGCGCAGCTGCACGTCCGCGGAGATGAGGCGGCGCACTACGCGGTTGTCGGTGCGCAGGATCTGGTCGGGCTCGGGCGACATGCTGCGGCGCACGCTGTACTTGGGGCGCTCCTTCAGGCTCTTGCTCTTGGCCTCCTTCGAGCCGGACCAGCGCTCCTCGCGGCGCTCGGCCGGCAGCGAGAAGTGCGGTTTGACAGCCCACTTGGAGCGGATCGCGCGTCTGGCCTCGCCCAACTGGGCCCGCTCCCGCTTGCTCGCCTTCTTGGCGTCGACCCGCTCCTGTTGCTGCTGCTGCTGCGGCGGCGGCGGGGGCTCGGGCTGTGCCTCGGGCTCGGGCTCGGGCTCGGGCTGGGGCTGCGGCTGCGGCTGTGGCCGCGGCGACGAGGGCGCCGGCTGCTCGGGCGACAGCGAGGCCCGCTGCTGGCGCCTGCGGACGGACTCGCCGCGGCGCCGCATGGGCGGCAGCTCGGGCGTGAGCGAGCGCACGAGCATGGGGCTGGGACGCCGCGACTCGGCGCTGCCCGAGGGCGAGGGCGAGGGCGTGAGCGAGAGCGCGCGCGGCTGCCGCGGGCAGGTGCAGCGCTGCCTGGGGTTGACGTGTAGCTCGGGCACCTGCAGCGTCCACTTGGGCTCGCGGTCGTGCATGCGGCTGTCGTCGCTCAGGTGCTTGCGCAGGTCGTACTCGGCGTCGGGCCGCAGCGACCACTTGTCGCCCTCGGCACTGTGGTGCTTGCGCAGGTCGGGGCGCTCGGGGTGGCGCTTCTCCGAGCCCGGCGTCAGGCTGCCGCCGGCGACCGCGGCGTGGCAGCCGCAGCGCGCGCGGCTCGTCAGGTTGACGTCGGTGCGCGAGGTGTGCATCTCCCAGCGGATCTCGGCGCCCTGGCTGGCGTGCTTGCGCAGGTCGCGCAGCGCGTCGTCCGGCGACAGGAAGCTCTTGTACTTGCGCGACTCGCCACGCTGCAGCAGCTGCTGGCGCTGCTCCGGGCCCAGGGCGTCTAGGTCCTCGATGGTGTAGCAGATCTCGAGGCGTCGCCGTCGGCCGCAGCCCTGACAGGCGGACAGCTCGTCGTCGGTCTCATCGGCCGAGGCGCCGGAGGCCTCCGAGCCCGGCGTCGACTTAGATGTCGAGGGCTGCGCCGCGGCGCTCGCTAGGTCAAGCTGCGTGGGCCGTTCTAGCTTTGGCTGCTGCTGCTGCTCCACCGGCGGGGGGGTCTGCTGCTGCTGCTGCTGCTGCTGCTGCTGTGTCGGGCGGCCATCGTCAGAGGGTCGTGACGTCGCAGCGCTGCCTGGCGATGCGCACCAGCAGGTGGGTGTAGCTCCGTCAAGCTGCCTTGGTTGGTACTGCGACTCCGGAGACAACGAGGTTACGCTCGAGGCCGTTTACAGGTAGATTACTCCTTTCCGTTGCTCCGTAGGCCTGCCAACACACAGCCATCGTCAAATCTCGGACCCCTTCCGTCTCGCCTCCTTCGCCTCTCGCTCGCCCTACTATTATTTACATAACATTATTTACGTGCGCATAGTCGACTACTCTGCCGTTAACGAGGAAACCGACAAAGTACTTGTCGAGTTTCAGTAGTATAAGTCGATTTTTGTCAGACACGTCTGACTCGATAAAACGCGAATGTCTGCTTTTTCTAAATTTAGTCCCGAAACTCTCATCGAATCGATGTTCTCTTTGCAGGATACACTTTTATAATGAGTATTCTCCGATTATGTTTGACAACATATCTGACATCAATAAGCGAATGAATCCACTAGCTATCGTAATATCTGGAAACGCCTGAACTCTACAACGCAAAAATGAGTTGATGGAATCGTGGAATTTTTTATTTTGGTGGAGTGGGTAGTCGTCGAATCATCTGGCAGCATGCAAGTCTTCGATAGAAGGAAAAACGGAGTACTTGTGCTGGTAAAATTTGCAAATTGAAAGCCGCATCTACGAGTGTGAGTCGGGTGAACACGACTTCTTCTTCTAAGTCAGAAGAAAAGGTGAGGCTCGACGGTGCGATAGAATTAGAAAGGATGATTGGCGCAACGTGCCTTTAGTTCGGAGAAGATCTCGGTGAAGTAACCGGGCTCGCTGTTGATGCGCAGCATCTTGGAGCTCAGTCGGTTGACGATCAGCAAGCACCTGTCCCAGAATTTGTCCTTGCTGTCCTCCACGAGGAAGGGCTTCAGCGGGTAGCTGATCTCGTTGCCCATGTAGCTGTACGACAGGTACAGGCAGGTCAGCACTGTCGCTTGCAGCTCACGCTCCGACGCCTCCTTGCCGTCCACCAGTTCGCGTACCAGCATGTACACAAACACCACGTTCGCTGGGTTGATAAACGCTACGTCCTGCAACAGACATCGCAACATTCGTTTCAACCCTACTCCTCGGCACTGTCCTTCTTAAGTTTCGTTGAGAAATTTCAAAGCACGACGACAAAAAAATCCTCGAGCAGCTATCAGCTCGTTACAGAAGAAAGGAGAAAATTAATAGAAAAACTTTGTCCACGAAATCGCATTAGTTTTCATTGAGAACGTTTCATGCGCAAGTTTAATTACTCGCGATGCCAACGGAATCGTATAGGCGTGTCACATCGACGCGGCGTGTATTATTAGTCGACATCGATAGAAATATAGAGCAACGATAGTTGAGCGTTACATTAACGGAGCGAGGCGCTTAATTAGGTCAACGGACGTATGCTGGGGTGGGTGAGGGGGTGAGTAGAGAATAAATAGAGCTCGTTATCTTATTAATAGAGTGCGTTCGCGCGGCAGAGCTGCAAAGAAAGGGACGCCGCGTCAAAAGCATGCGATAATAATGCAGCGTCAATTAAAGGGAGCAAGTTTGCAGCGTAACAGCTGATTTGCCGGCGATGATGTGCAAAAAGAAAAAGCAGAGCGTCCGTCCTTTGACAAAGTCCGCAGGCATAGCTTTGACCTGGATAACAATTCAATGAGAAGTGCCGGCGTTGCAAAACCTCAAGCACAACTCCCTCTCCTTGTGATACATACGAACGTCGACAATAGCGTGGCGCACAATTGATCCTCGGCATCCACTCGCCCTCTCACCTCCGTCCCGAGCCGTGTGTTTACTCGCTGGCACGAACAGCGATGTAGCGTAAGATCGATCGACAGTGGCCCTCCCCCGAACATGCTCGCGTATACGCACACGTATCGTGCGCGCGGAAACGTAGCCGTGCGAGCGACGAACGCGAACGGTTCTCTCGTGAAGCTCCAACGCGCGGCAACGTGCGACGGACGAGCTGCGACCCGTAGCGTCCGCCTCGGGAGCATTCCCATTGGCCTATTTCGCGGGCGACTCGATCCAAGGGAGGCGTCGCGACTTCCGCGAGTCTCGCGTCACGGAATATCGATGCCGTCCAAAGCGAGCGGGCGCAAGAGGCGCCGGGCGCGGGCTAATTAGTAGGGCGTGCTCGCGCGATATCGGCTGCAGCAGGGACGCCGCGGCGAGCCAGCGCAGGATCGATGACCCCGATAGCGCTCGGGCCGAAGCTCGCTCTGTCGCAAACCGCCGCCGCCGCCGCCGCCGCCGCTGCACTTGACAACTTGGCTTTGCCCGCGGCGCCTAAACGCCAGCTCGAGCGAGGGGTGGCTCGCGATCGGCCCTCGTCACGGCACGGCTATTAATTGGGTTTGGCGCGAGGAGCTTTCGTTGCCAAGTCGAGCCCCCGCGCGGACGGTCGGCCGAGAGTCGTCGGGCTCGGGACAACGAACCGTCTGGAATTAGCCACACCCTCGCTAATGCGAGCGTCGGCCGAACCTGGCCGCGCAAAAAGGACGCGTCGCGCTCTGTCGCGAGCACTCTCGCGCCGACTCGCCGCGCACCGACCAAGGAGAACAATCGGCGCCCGCGAGAGCTCCTTTCGAGTGGCCCTTCGCAGGATCGATCCGCGTTTTATTGCGGCGAGCGAGACTTGTCTCCCTCGCACGCCAAGGGCCACCACGCCGCGCTAAGCTTAACCCCTGGGCTTGCGTAGCAGCGAGCCACAGCGAGCAGTGGTGAAAAAGCGCGGCTCAACGGAAGGAGACTACGGCTGCGCGCGAGCGTAGTTCTCCGTCTCGGTCGTCAAACGGGCCACCTGCTTACGTGCGTATGCGCTAGCGAGCGCTCGAGCCGCGTTTTAATTCCATTACAAGTAAGCCGATTCCGCGCTTCTTATCTTTCTTTCTTTCTTTCTTTTCTTTAAAAGTCTGCCTAGTGCGTCGTTGCGTTTCCAAACGGGCTTTCGATTTTTACACGGCCGGCTTGGAACGTCCTCGCTTTAATTATGCTGCGTTGAGAGAAATGACGCGGCGCCTGACCGCTCGAAAACAGCTCTCATGTTAACATTATCATAACTGACGGGAATGGCTTAACCGATGACACTAATAGAATTTCGGTACAAGTGGAATTGCGTCAATACCGTACGAAATGTTTTGTGCACGTCAGAGAGTGAGAAAGAGAGAGAGAGAGAGAGGAAGAGAGAGAGGGAGAGAAAAAATAGTTATCAGGGTCAAAGTGGGTCAGAATCCATTTCACGGATGGTATATTTACGTAAGCTCGTGCGAGCGGAGATAATTGTTACGGCGGACAGGCGGAAAAAGCGCGAGTAGGGGAGATATGTACCCAGCGGAGTGGGGGACGAGCTTGGACGAGTTGTAAGCCGCGGGTCGATACTTACAGGGGGTGAGCGGCCCCAGCCTCTCTTACCGGAGTCCTGCAGCAGCCGACTGCAGGCTCGTGTGTTCAGGCCAACATTTCCAGCGTTTATATTAGTTGGCTGAGCTTGCCAGTTCGGGAGCAGATTCGACGACTTGGATTTGCCGGCTTAAACTCATCTAGGCAAATACTTTACTTTCGTAATTGCACCTCGTTTCGTCTCTCGCGAATACGTATACTTTCTCGTCATTCGTCTTCCGCGCTGGGTGCGCGGCCAGCCGATCTGATTTTTGATCGGAATTCTCAACTACAATACTCTCTCTCTCTCTCGCTCTCTCTCTCTCTCTCTCGAATTACGCGTCTTCTTCTGACGTGCACACTCTTTGAAGCGTGAAATTCGCGACCAAGTCTGCTGACACTCGTCTGACATTGGCTAATCGCATTATTACGCTGTTTTGGCTTCCTTACGAAAGACACGCGCGAGAGCGCGTTGGCGCTATTTAAATATACTCGCCACGCGGAAATAAGCTGCGTACGTACCTGCAGTATCGACGGTCGTCGTGCGGCGGATGTACGAGTTGGCGCTTTTTGCGCGCGTCAATTCAATTTCTCGCGGGCGACAGTTGTGTAGGCCGAGCGGATTATCGCGATCGCCGAAGCGGCCACGTGTTGCGCGTGTCCTAGTAATCGCAGGCGCTCGGCTGCGAGTCTTCCTCCTCCGAGTCGCGATAAGCAACAACGATGACGCGCACTGCTGTGAACTTTGGCGGCGCGCGCGGAGGCCTCGATAATACCGAGTCCTTGACGCTCGCCAGAGTCGCGCGGATCGAGTCTACATTCCAGATAAATCGTGCCTAAATCGCGCGCGAGTTTTAATTGGCTATTATTCGTCCTTAGCTTGACTTTGCGGCTGGTCATCTGGAGTTACTCCCACTAACGAACGCAATTGCTCTCTATCGATTTCATATTGTTTTCAAAAGGGTCTATGATTGCGAGACGCGTTGACGTCGAGTGTAATTAGCATCGCTGATAAAGGGGTTGTCGATTATTATCCCGAGAGCCGGCTAATATATACGTCAATTTAGCGGCTCTTCAACAGCAAGACAATCAGCGCAACCGTGATCTGATATTGATTTGCTGAATCCCGTATGAACGCACATGTGTAATTATCTGTTTGAACGATAGTATTAATCAACTAAATCAATTGGTGTAAATGCAATTAGAACAGTGGTAATCGATGGGCTTTGGCTATGAGGCTAGAAGGAACGATCGAGACCGATTGTCAAGGGTGACACACGAGTACGCGCGACTTTGAAAAAGTGCTTCGCGAGTGCACGCAGCACAAGTGTTAACCTTGACTGATTAGACGTAGGAAGAGGGCGCACGTGCGCGAGTTCTCTCATCGACGCCTCGTTATTTTCGCGCACTCTCAAATTCAACGGAACGCATGGCTCCCAGCGCGCCCGACGATTTGTCGCGTGTTTGTTCTGGAGATTATCCGCTGCTAACTCCCGAATTCCCCTTCCTTCTTCGTAGCGAAGTCTGCCGGCGCTATCTGTTTTCCCGACGACTTATCATCATTTCGCGGGTATTAGCTTTCCTTATCCTCACTTTGGCGGGCTGTATAGTCAAAGATTGACATTTGCTGTCCGTGCGTCGAAACGAATTTGGCTGGGCGAAGCAATTGCCGCCACTCGAGCCTTATTTGGTTGCGACAATTTACAAGCCGCGAGCTTCCGTCGTAATCCCCTTTGATCGGCCCTGGGTCGCGGAGTTAGTTAATAGTTCGCGCAAAAAGCGGAGCGTCGGTCGAGTTCGCGTGCGGCCAGGGCAAAGATGGCCTCCTTTGTTCAGGTAAAAAACAAGCCTGACCGCAGGATCTCGCGGCAAATCGATATCGCGCCGCGTCGCAGCGTCGCAGCGTCGCCGGCAGCGTAACGCGATAACGAAGCCCAGTGTGCTCGGAGCCTTCTTGCCTGCATCCGCCGCGCGCCTGCGTATGGCGTTGCGGTCTCGAGCCTTGGATCACGCGCGAATAGCTCGCACGGCCGAATCGCAGGTGCGAGCAAGGCGAGAGAACGAGAGACGCCGACGCCGAGCGGCAACGAGGCAACGGGGCAACGGGCGCGCGCATTCCGCGAGCGGCTCGCGATGTTTATTTGGTTTCCGTCTGCGGGCGCTCGTTTGATCGGGGAAGCCAAAGCAAAATCGACGGAGAGCGGGGCGCCGCGAGCGGACGATTGCTCGTCGACGCGCGGAAAATCGATGCGCCCCGCGAGGCTGCGACGCGAGCCACGCGCGAACGCTCGCTCGGCTCTGCTGCCCCTGTCCGCCGCGGCTACGCGACTTCGGCCCACGGCAAGCGTGCCGAGAGGAACTCGGTTGTCCGGCCCGGCCGGCTCGCTGCTGCTGCTGCTGCTCGCCCAACGACGCGCCTTTCCTCGCGAGAACTTGTCGTACCGGCATCCGAAGGAGCCCCGTCTCTCGGGGGACAAGTATTTCGCATCGGACAAGTGCTTTGAAAAGCGATAGAGCATTCGGGGTCTATAGCGGGAGGCGACCTAGCGTAGGTACAGCGAACCCACGTTACTCGGCGTGCGGGGCTGAGACGACGCGGTGAGTGGCGAGCCGAAGGCGGTCACGTGGCGTCCGAAAGCTCGCTCTCTCCTGCGTGCGCGCGCGTCCGCGGAGCTGTGGAATACGCGGTGGTAGCGTCGCCGAGCAGCTTAGCGCGAGGCTCGATACCGCCCCAGACTCGTGCTCGGCGGATTTTAATTGGAGAGCACCCCTGCTGACTGATGCTGCTGCCGCCGCCGCGCCGCTGGGGCGAGAGCTGAATTATGTACGGCCGGGCGGACGGCTGCAGGGGAGCGTGCCTCGTCTTTACTGCGTACTGCGCGCGCTATCGCAATATTGGCATTGCCACGGAATATCTAGGAGAATCCCAGTCCTGTTCGTTTGGTTGCGCGCGGCGCGCGACCCCTCGCCCGACCTTTACATTTTCGGTGTCGCTCTTGCCAAATAGCTTCGCTCGGTTTTTACGGCCGGCGGTAGGCTCCGCGAGCGACGAGACGCCGAGTGCACCGCAGTCGCGTGTCCAGTGGCAACGGCACGTCCTCGAGACTGTCGACAGCGATCGGCCGGAAGAGGAACGACGACTGGCTTGCGTCCGCGGGAAGCGAGGGCTAATCCGTTTACCGCGCATCGCGCGGGATATGCGTCTCCGCGGCCCGCCGCGTGACACATCGCGAGACCCTGCTCCCTGGCGCCTGTCGCCCCGCGTCCAAAGCTTACACGCCGGACACGTTTTTTGCCCCGACTGCGGTGATTCTTCTCTCTCGCTCTCTTGCGACGAAGCGCGATCGAAAGGCTGTAAATCGCGACACGTGCGGTCGACGGATAGTTAGCGAGCGCGTTGCGATCTTTCACCTCCGCGTCGAATTTCATCCGATTAATGGCTCACAAGCGGCATGGAGGGAGTCGTGGAGGGGATGAGGCGGCCGCGATAAATATTGCAAGCTCGCGCCACGTCGATAATATCGTTCGTCCGGGAGCGCTGCACAATGTATCGAAGGGATCGCCTTGGGTGTACGATGGACTCGCCTGCAGAGACAGCGTGGGAAAGAGAGAGAGAGAACAAATCTGCATAATCTACGGCGGGGGGATGATGAAACATCGCGGAGAGCATTTCGCTCGGAAAATTGAAGGCGGATCAGTGGCAATGGCCCGAAATAACGAAACGCGACGCGGAACGGGAGAAGAGACGGCGCGACGCAAGGGAGCGGTATTTTCGCGACGGCCATCGGACGTCGCCGCGCGGATTGTTGTGAACCGGAGCCAGCGAAGCGAGGCGCGGCAGCGGGCACCCGGTATAACGGTCAAGAATGGCCGCGACAGAGGGCGCGATCGACGCGAGGACCAATCGAGCGCGCGTTGGCTCGTCGTTGTTTACGTTCGCGCGGTCGAGCGGCAACTTACCTGCCAGCCCTGGAGGAGGAGGCTTCGGTCGACCGTCCTGAGCCACATGACTGCGTCGCCGGCCTGGAAGTCCCTGAGCTTGACGCACTTGGCGTGCAGGTAAACGCCGAGGCACTTGAGCAATTCCGAGGTGGAGGCTTGGATGACGGTCTTCCTGGAGGCCGGCGGCTGCGGCTTCTGCGCGAGCTTCTCGCACTGCGCACTGTGCTGGCTGTGCTGGTGGTTGTGGTGGTGGTGGTGGTGGTGGTGGTTGTTGTTGGAGACGGGCGGCTTGCTCTGCTGGTACGAATAAAAGGAGGTGTTCATCGGCGGACCGATCATCGATACCTGTATGATCGCCGAGGGAACAACCAATGAGCGTCGTCAATCGTGTGTCACTGGCAGCGATCGGTGCTTCGCTACGGCAAGCTTTCGCGCTGGACGCACGTGCGTGCGCGCGCGCGCCTCGCGCAGCCGACTAGCGGCCGATTGGCGCTACCGACCAGGGAGCTACGCGACTGCCTACAGGACAAGCGGATTGGGCTACCGACGAAGCGGCAACCCGGGAGCGCGGTACGCGCAGCGCGCAAGCTTCGTACTGACCTGCGGCGTCTGGATGTTCTTGTTCTTGTCGGTCACGGGTATGTTGTCGAGGGGCTGGCGGAACTTGATGTTCTTGTTCTTGGCGTTGTCGAGTTTCTTCTTGTTGTTGTTGACGGTGCTGAAGCGCTTCCAGGAGAGCGCGCCGATTATGAGCGAGTTCTTCTTGAGGTTCTTCTCCAGCGCGCTCTTCTCCGAGATGATGCGCGCGCTGTCATTGTTGTTCTGCGACAGGTTGATGTTGTTCTGCAGCAGGTTGTTGTTCTGGGCGTTGGGCGGCTGGTTCTGGTTCTGCGGGCCGGCGCCGAGCTGCGCGGCCGCGCTCTTGTTCTCGCGGTTTTTGGCGTTGTTCAGCTGCTCGTAGCTGTAGTTGCTGAGGCCGAGCTGGGCCTGGGGCTGCTGCGGGGGGCTGGGCGGCAGCACGCTGGCGCTGCGCTCGCGCGGGGTCAACGACAGCACGGTGCCCATGCTGCTGTCCTGCTGCGGGGTGGAGTGGCGGCGCTGCGGCGGCTGGCTAGGCCGCGGCCTGTCCTGCTCGGCGGCGGGCGGCCGCGGCGGGCTGTGGCTCGCGGCGATCCTCGGCGGCGCCGGCTGCGGCCTGGCCGTCGGCGCGGCGGCGGCCGCCTCCCGGGAGGGCCCCGTCAGCGGGCTCGCATCCCCGGGCTCGACGGCCTCCTCCACCACGGGACCCACCACCTCGCTCAGCCGTCCTCCCAGCCTGCTGCCGTGCGCGCGCCTCGCCAGCGACCGAAACCGCGCGCGCGCCCACTCGCTCAGCCGCCTCAGGCCGCCTCAGGCCGCTGCCGCTGCTGCCGCTGCTGCCGCTGCTGCCGCTGCTGCCGCTGCTGCTGCTGCCGCTGCTGCTGCTGCTGCGCCGCCCCGCCGACTGCTGGCCCGCGAGCTCGGCCGAGGATCTGCGCCGCGCCTCGCCTCCGCCGCCCGAAATGTCGGGACAAGATGGCGCGGCCGCCCGATCGATGCTCCCGGCGCTCGCCCGCTCGCCCGCTCGCTCGCGCTCTCCCGCGGACGTGCGCGCACTCCCCCGCTCTCCTCGCGCGCTCGCCCCGCTGGCCGAGCTGCAGAAGCTGCCTCCGCGGCCCTCCTCCGGAGCGGCGACGACCACGACGACGACGCACTCGCGCCGAGCTTGCGAGACTCTCGCTCTCTCCCTCTGCCTCTGCCTTGCTCGACGGGGCTGCGGAGCTTGCGATGGCTGACCGCGATCCCGCACACTGGCTCGCCCGGACAACTGAAGAGGTGCGGCTGTTGGCGCGAGCTCGTGTGACGATGCACTGGCGACGAGCGGCCGAAGGGTTGTTTTGACAATGTGCCGTGCGCCCGAGCTTTCGCGCGCTGCGCAGCCACTGCTTCTCTCTCCTTCTCCCGCCCTGCGCCGTACGCAGTGTGCACGCCGGCCTCCCTGCCGTGGCTAGCACTGGCGCTGGCGCTGGCGGCGTAGCACCCACCCTGCGCGCGCACCCGCTCGATAACGCTCTCCGGCAGCGCCGCCGCCGTCGCGTCGACGTCGGCGATGCGTACGCGAGCCGCGCGGGACACGCCGACGCGACTCGGCCCTTCCGCGACCCGAGGACTGCTCCCGCGGCGCGGATTTTCGCGGCCCCTCGCTCCGATCGTCGCGCGCGCGCCGCGAGCCAGTCGCTCGACTCGTTGGCGCGGACTGCGATTTCATCGACCGCGGCGCGGCTCGAAGGCCGACGGAGCCAGCTCGCGCGGGCCCGCTGGCTGCGTCGCTCGCCCGGCGAACGCGACAGGCGACTCGCGGACGATCGAGCGGAACGGCCTGCAACGACAGTTCGACGGATTCCGACGGCAGTTATCTTGGAGTGCTCGGCGAGCAATCGCGTTCCGCGGTGCGTTTGCTGCTGCTCGTCGGGGGAATTCGGCGATCGACGAAATCGATCGCGGGCCCCGCGCGATACGTATGCGTAACGAGGCGATCGCGTGCCCTCGCCACGCTCGCGACTAATACGCGAAAGAGCTGCCCCCCACCTGGACTCGACGATCCGTGTACTGCCGCTCGACCTCGATGCCCGACGACTTAATCAGCAGTTTCTATTTCGTTGCCCGCGCTTATCAGTTGTCGCGAGGTTGCGTTCGTATGGCAAATCTCTTCTCTCTCGTCCGGTTTCATTCACGGGCGTCAATCGTGATATGTTTACCTGTAAAATGCGTCCGCAGTTCGTAAGCATTCGATATTCCTCGTTTATACACGTCGAGTTATTAATTTTAGTCCTGAGCAAACAATTTCGCAACGAGGTCGAAGTAGAATGTGAGCAGTAATGTTGTTTTAGTGTCGAGGCAATGAAGTGGACGTTAAAACGAGCTCGTTATTCATTGCAGTGCTTCATTGTCGTTTCTTTACAACGGCCAACGAGGCCCGGGCCTAGGACCCCAGCAGGTTAACGACGGGTTTAGGCTCCTCGCAAAACTGAATTTCATTCGTTCTCTTTTAGTACATCCATTGTACAAACGTACAAAAATGCTTACATGCAAACAATAATAGGCTGGTATTTTATTTTAATAATACATATTTAATATATAAATAAATTTGGCATTGCGATTTCATTGCTAAATCATATTTACGAACGATTGCTAGAAGTGAAAAATATTTTTTCATAAAAAAATCTACCATTTCTTTCTGCGTACATTTACAGCGACATGAGAAATCTACATCGTTAAGGAAAATATAGTTAAAATATCATTGCAAAATTCATTTGAGGCTTTATCGTGTTTTAAACAGACACAGATGGGTATTTTCATGTAATGGTCCATAAAACTCATATTTTCGATAACTGTGATATTTAAATTTTTTCAAGTTCAGGTTTTAATCTCTTTTTAACACCACTTGAATGCTCTCTGACATGTTTATATTTACGTATATTTTATTTAATTAGTAAAAATACCATTTACTAATTATAGTAAACATGCGCGGGTAAAAGGAAAATTCCACGCAACTTGTTTGTTTGCCCTTGTCGTCCGCCGACCACTAAAGAAGTCCAACTCATGTTGTGAGTAGCATAAGCGCGCATCAACAAAAACCTGATGAATCTTGTCGCCTTGCGGTGGTTGGACTGGTTTCTTCGAATTTCAGTTTCTGAGTATTTTCAACAACCTCTAACAAATCTGTGTTTCAAGTAAGTTGCGATCGCGTGACCAAAAATACCAATGATTACCGGAAACACATAATAGAGCGAGTCTAATGTCTCCGTTTATATACTCTTAATTACTACACGAACTATCTAAGATTATTAGAAATTGTATTTAAATATTAAAAATAAGGAAGCTAAATACTATAGAATAACATTATGTTATTTAGCCGACTTTTTTTTTAAAAGGTTCCCTTTGTAGTGCCTGGCTTCTTTCGCAGCGAAAAAAGAAAAAGAAAAACAACAACACGACTGTGCCTATTATACGATTCGATTGCGGGGACGATTGCTACAAATGGAATGGCCGATAAAGCCAAGCAATAGCAGAAGGAAAAGTGAAAATACGTTCGCTCGCACCGGTCTTTCGTTTGATTTATGCCCGGTGTTCTATAACGCTTCGCCAGTTTGGCCTTGTCAATTGAATTCCAGACCAATCCTACTCAAACCGACTATTTACATTCCTGCTGATGTTGAAACAATAGATCGATCAAGACAGTTTGGCGTTCGTAACGTCGTCCTACAAAAATTTCGGATGAAATTTCGTTAGTCAATTATTCGCTCATCGTTCTAATCGTAACGATTAACAAGCTCTTTAAATAACGTGACCCACTTCCTGGCAAACAAACGCATATTCGTGAAATGTTTCGGTACTTTTGATGAAAAAGCGCAGCTCCTGAATCGACTGACATTCATTTCAGCTGTCGGCACGGAAAAACTGTTGCAGACGTGGCAAAGGCACATCAAATCCGACAGCGAATAAAAGAGAAAAATCACGGAATATTTATCGCAGTCGAACGGAATTCGCGGCGATGATTTTTATTTGAGCGTCAAAGCTTTTTGAAGAGCGGCCGGTTAGAAGCGAGTGGGCTCTTTTATTTTTCTTCTATTTCTACATAGAAGGTATATCGCACAAAGCAGCGAGAAGTGGCAGGAAATGGAAAAAAGGACAACAAAGCAGGAAAGCGGAAAAAATTGGCGACTCGGAGATTTTTCATCGTCCGCTTGCGCGAACAAAGCGGGGGAGAGAGAGTTAGTTTCACGTCAATGAAGGTGAATCTGGGTCGCGCCAGCTCGATACTGTTTCTCGCACTTATATATATGTCTATACATATATATATATATATATATATATATATATATATATATAGCAGCGGCACCTCGCACAACGTATGCCTATGTACGTTATCCACAAACGTGAAATCCTTATTCTGCGACGGCGGCGGACCTTGAAAGCTCGCCGCAGCGCATCTCGACTTTCCGATTGACGATCCGCCGTCGAGCGACGCTGGCTCATCGACCATGGACGGTTGAGACCGATCCACTCGTTGACCTTACGAATTTCTGACTTTCTTTTTTGATGCAGCGTACGCCTCGCCGAGAAGCCGAGCGTTGACGTTTCGTCTATTTTCGAATGCAATTGATTCTCGCCGAGCAATGGTTATCTTGCGCACGCAGCTCTAAATGAAGTTCGATGCGGCTAGCGCCGAGGCTCGATTAGAAATCGCCATTGCCGTTCTCTAAGATCCCGAACAACGGACGATTTTGCGCCAGCAGTTTTCGTCCTCGGTGTTTGCTCCAACGCGCGCGAGCATACCAACTTGGAGGGCAGCAGGCAAAATATCGCAACTTTTGGTCGTTTCAGGACGCCGAGTAACTTTGCCAACCAAATGTGAAAGTTGGCTAGCGCGCACCACTACGGCAATCGATGCCCGTGCTCTCGGGGAACAGCATTATTTTGACCGAAATGAGCCCAGCACAATCGTTAGAGCGTAGCCTTCAGATCTATTGTCACGGAATCCCCAATAACTAGTGACTTTCCATAATGTGCTCGACAAAACTTTGAATAATGTCCAAGGTTCGTCGAGGAGGGGGGAAGAAATCGGATGACCTCTTTGGCATTTCTTTGGTATTAATGCTTTGCGATAGGTCCAAGGATGGTCCAACCGTTCGGGATTTCCTGGACTTCCAAAGTGCGATACGGACAATCCATCATCGGGTAATTTGGTGTCGGATCCGCGGCGATTAATAACGACGGACAAGCGTCGGTGCATCGACGATGCCATTGCGGGGGTGCACTCGCGCGTGAAAAACGGGTCCGTTGCGCGCGCACTCTCTCTCTCTCTCTACGTCGTGGTCGCGGACGCGCGTCCAACTGGCCATGCCGGCACCGCGCAAAACCAGCCTGCATCCACGGTTTGTATTCATTTTCGCGGCCAATTGAATGTTATTTTAGCGGCGCAGCGGGCCGCAAAGTAGTTCAGCTTTATAAATACGACGAGGCAGGATAAAAATAAGAGGCAAATGAAGCGAGGGGAGCGCTCGGTCTCGAAGGCCGCGCGGGTCGCGAGAGAGCGCCGAGCCGAGGCGCGCTGTGCGTGCATGCGCCGCCGCAGGTTGGCGAACGCCGTGGGGCAAAAAGGCGATTGCTCTTCCTTGCTAGAGAACAAGTAGGTTGATTGAAATGGAGGACGACGCTGCGAGGAGTATATAAGAATAAAATGCGCTAAAAATACGCCTGCCGGCATCTCTTTCTGTCTGCTCCGAGCGGAAAATCGAGTCGCCGCGGCGCAACGACGGCACCGAGCCGACCTCGATACGCCGAGCGATGTTCATCGGCGCGCGCTCCCTGCCACTATTGCATGTTTTATACAGGGGCGCGCGCGCGCGGCTGCTGGCGAGCCGCAGAGAATCAATGTGCCGGCGACGGCATCCCGACGAATTTCGGCTGGCCTCCTTCGTGCAGCCGCGAAGAGCTCTTCGATCCTCGGACGGGCCGCGCTCGGTCCTCGGATGGCGGCGGAGTGCAATTACAGGCCGGGCTTTACAAGCCGAGCGTGAACTCGGGCGCGGGTATGTAGGTAAAGGGCCGCGGCGCCAGCAGCCCCCTCGTCTGCTCACCGTGTAGTACATCACAGCTGAGCGAGACGCGGGGGCGGCTGGCTGGCTGGCGGAGCAGCGGAGAAAGAACGAAAGCCGCGTCGTCCCCCAAAGCGGCGCGCGGTAGACGGCCGAGGAACCCCGGGACGAGCCAGCATCGCCATAGCAACCCCGCGTGCGCGCGGCCCCGCAGCCCGAGGAGGAATCAGCGCGCCGCTCGCCCTGGACGAGTCGCCGAGTCGCCGAGTCGCCGAGTCGCCGTCGCCGCTGCTTCGGCGATTTACATAATTATTCGCGTTACTGCGTCGCTGAAAAGCCACTCGATGCCTCTCTCCGATTGCTCCCGGCCAATTCCCGTTTGCCGTGTCGCTCGCCCGATCTCGGTCTTTTCTTCCGTTCTGATTTTTCGGCGGCTACGAGTGAGCCGCGTGACCGCGCGGCATTATCGTCGGACGATATATAACTCACGCGGAACTCGAGCGGCCGGCGCTCGCGCGGATAACGGAGAGCTCTCGAGAGCGCGACGGCACGATATAATCCCGCAATCCCGCCGCCTCCGCGGGCGATGAACGACGCCGATAAATTGGATAGCCGCCCGCGTCTTGCCGCCGTGAATTATGGCTTTCAATCGCATTTCGCGCGCTCCGTTGATATTTCGATGTGAGTTATATCGGCAGCCGTTATTTTGACCTGATTCTCCATTGATCGGCTTATTATTCAGTGCCTCCTCCCGGTCATTTTCCGCACGGCGTAATGAAAAGTCTACGCGTGCTTGTCGATCATTTACTCCATAACGATTACTTCATATCCATTTGCTGGCGATGCATAAATATTCGTCCTAACGCAAATGGAATCTTTCTGCTGGATTTACTGCTATATCTGTAGAATATATGAAACCATAATCCTATGGATACTAGAAAGGTTCGTTTGGCACCTGGCCGTTCAATCAGGGCCTACATGTAATTTTCTTCCAATTCGCCTGTAATCGATAGAACATGTCTGTGGGAGGACGGGAACGCGTTGTCCGGAGAAATCTGTCAGCCTTCCTGTTTCCAGCAATCAATCTGGATGACAAAATTTCGATTTCTCTGTATTATCCTCCGAAGCGACTTTCCAGCCAACGAGCATCGTTCATTTTCCAAACAAACGGGGCGCGCCCGAACGTTAGCAACGGCGACGCAGTCGTCGAGCTCGTCAGACCGATCATCGAAGCGAATGATCAGCGACGTCCGTCGAATTATCGTTAATGTTCGTGGTTGAGTGGGGAGGGGGGGGGGGGCAAGGAGGCGCCACGAAGCCGGGCTCAGGACGCTCGAGCCTGCGAGTGATAAATCGCCGCGGGCCAGTCTCGCGCAGCTGTTCGTCCGACGCCAGTCCTGATTTGCACGTGGTCGATCTACCCGTTGACGGTCGCAAATCCTTACGGGCGCGCGCGCGCGCTTGCAGCCGATGCCACGCGGCAAGCAGGCGCCGCGACCGACGGCTCCGATTAGCGATCGGTTCTGAGAGGAGAGCAAGCGTCGCGCGAGAAGCGAGACCGACGCAGCGGGATGCCGCTGCTTGTTTCGCTGACTCTGGCGCTGCTGTTAGCCGGCGCGGTCGACGCGGACGAGTCGCCGGTATTGCCGACCACGACACCAGCGTCCACGACCGGCGGCAACAACCAGACGATGTCGGCGATGCCGATGCCCGAAGCCAAACGAGCTCCCGAGCCGCCGATGTGGGCGCCGAGCCCGCCGGATCTCACGCCCATGATGATGCATCAGCAGGCGCCGATGGCTGCGCAGCCAGTAACGGCGGCGGCGGCCCCGATCCACCACCCGATTGTACCACAGGCAATCTATCCTGCGGCTGCCGCCGTCGCTCATTCGCCGCCCCAGCAACCCGTGCCGCAGTCACAGTCGCAGCAGCAGCAGCAGCCCTTCGTGCCCGCCAACTATTATCTCCCCGGTAAAAGCACGCCGTTTTTTGTCTGCGCGCGATAATGGGCACGACCGCTGCTCCCGTCAATGAACCGTGAAATATTTGACGTCTGCGGCGCCGTTGCTCTTTGCTTTTTTCGAGTCAGCTCTTTACTTGCCCCGTCCCATTCGATTTCCACTTTCCTCGGCGAGCTTTGATTACCCGGCGAAATCGGCGCAATTAAATGCGTTTTTGTCGTGAAACATCGAGCTGGCGAGAGGTAGATGTTTCACGGGCAGTTTTACGGTTCGGTTGCAGCTGACGAGTACCCGGCTCATCAGTACGGGGCGGCCAACGAGTACCGCAGCGAACACTACAGCAGCTATCCGCCCTTCGAGCCACAGCAGCCCAGCTACCCGATTCAGGCGCAGCAGCAGCAGTCGCTGCAACAACTCGACACCTCGCTCATCCCCACGGCCAAGCATTTCGTGCTCGTCAGCTTCATTGGACTTCTGCTGCTCTTCGCCATCATTCAGAACTCCATCGCCGCTGCCAAGCGAAAGGACGCTCTCGTCGAGGTCCTGTCCAACAGGAAGAAGCGCGACATCGTCGCCTTAACGAGCTTGCACAGGATGGTAAGAGATGTCGGACATTTTTTACGTGAAGTAAAACAGTAAAATGGCCTATTAGAGGGACAAACGCGTAACCATAAAGCCGCTCGTGCTCGCAGACTCCGGAGATGGAATTGGCGCTGAAAGAGGACGTTCGGGTGCGCTGCATACAAAGGACCCTCTGCTACGAGAATCGCAAGCTTCAGGAAGATCTCGGCATCGTCGGCAAACTGCTCGCCAAGTATTTAACGTGAGTGTCGTCACTTTTATCCTGATCCTCGAAAGAGAGAGAGAGAGAGAGAGAGAGAGAGAGAGAGAGAGAGAGAGAGAGAGAGAGAGAGAGAGAGAGAGAGAAGGACCGGCCAAAGTTGGGAGCAGCCAGTGATTTGCGGGCGCGACTTTGTGGCTCGCCCAACTGCTTCCGTGCGGAGAGGACCGGCGCTTTTGTGTGCGCGCGCGAAGACTTTGAAAGTCTCAATTGGCAGCCGCGCCGGTGACTTTTGCGAGTGGCCGATTGCGCGAACGAGCCGCACTGCGGCGCGAACTCTCCTCGGGGTGCGTCGACTGAACGGCGCTTTACTTTTCTACTCGGTCTTTTCTCAAGCATTGTTTCCCGCTCGAAATCCCGACACGCGTACAGAATACCCAAGTTTACTTTGTAGCACAACTAAATGGACAACGACGATTTTGCGACTGTTGGCAGGCGTAACGTGCAAAGTTCTCTGAAAGATTTGTCGCCAGGATGGGGACGTCTTGTCGAGGATGCAGCCAGCGCCGGATTGAGAGGCGAGGATTGCGACGTCCTCTATAGAGATTGCAGCTCCGCATTTTCCGATGAAACCGAGGAAAGCGACGTCCTCGAAGAAGACGAGGACTAGATTGCTCGCGATATGCATTTAAATTGCGATTGATTTCATGCTATTTTTAATAAACGTTGAATAATAAAAGTAAAGAAAGATCCACTACTTGACGAAATCGGTGTGAGAAGCGTGGGTATACAGGGATATCGAATGATGGACGGAATGTGGGAAGAAAAACAAGCTGAGCTTCAGGTTTCTCAATTTGTAATTACAATACGGTTTTGCTTGTTTATCGCTACAAACATCGACATCCAGCCTGAACTATTTTAGACAGCACAGTCTGCACTTGGCGCACTTCTCGCGCGCAACTCGCTCCGCACTTACACGTGGATTTTTTTATTTTATTTTCTGGTTTGTTCTCGGTACGCATTCACACTTTCTCACTTGGAATCATATTACATTATATAAAAAATATCAAATCACGAACGAAAACAGAGGATAATGGAGACAATGATAAAATTGCGCTGGTACTTCGAACTTCCACTCTCGTCTCAACTAATTACATAACACTATCGTTATTATCGTTCATAACATTAAGGCATTACGTATTTTAAGTTCTCCATCGCTCTGCATCGTCGCGCTATACAGCAATTATACTTCGCTAAGTCGCTTCATCAACTTTTTTTATTTATTCCTTCTCGTCGGCTTCATTGTTTTACTTGTTCTGTTATAACTTAAATCATAAACGGTGAGATCGCTCGTTGCTATAGTCCAGGCTTAATAACACAGAGAATCAGTCAAACGCATACAATCGCCAAGTGAACTTTGTTAAGCAGTCAAAGCTTCCGGACAATCAATTTTTCACTTCGACTTGATCAGCGCATGCGGATAACTTCGATTCCTCTTTTATTGCCCCTTTAAGTAGTAGTTTCCTTAATTAAGAACTGGCATTGCAATAAGCATTAGAATATGTGATCATTTATTTTAACCTTCGTTGGGGCATGAAGCATCTAAATACTTTGAAGTATAGGTGCTTCTTTTTTTATCAGTCGCAAAAGTTTCTTGCGCGTCGATACAGGACTAACTCGATCGTCCCCTGAATCCGATATAGACTCGGTTGTCGTTCTTTATGCTTTCGGTTTTCGAGGGTGGAAATTTCTTGACAGCGGATTAGTCTCCACGAAAGGCGAAACAATTTCAGAGTCAATAAAGTCAAATGTGAGGAGAAACGAGTTTATTATTGAATCAAATCAATTGTCATAAGTTTAACAAAAACGTCAATGACCGAATGCGGTTGTCTTTGTGTAGAATCCAATTAAGAGAAACAAATTTTTGAATTGTATTTTTTAAAAATTTTGAAATAAAATCATTGACGCGCAATCACATGGAAATTTTCCTAATGATCATAAATGCCTAGCGCCAAATCGTCTTTGTATACCATAAAAGACTGACACTTGCATTCGCACACACCCTTTCGTTTTCACTTATTCATACATCAATTTTTTTTTATCTGCTCGTGCGACGACAATATCGTATAATCCATTTTTTATTTTCATTCCATAGTTTATGTCAATTAGATATTGTTACAAAAGTATTACTATGTACAAGCTCCAGAAACACTGGCCTCACTCGCGTCAGATTTGCCCGAGCCAGATTCATTTTTCCATAACTTAAATTTAGAAAACAACTATGGTCACCTTCAATTTCGTTTAATTATGAATTAGATCAATATACCTATCTATGTAAAAGTATCTGAGCTCATGGGGAATTCGAGCGCGAGTTGGTCACTTCGCGAGAATGGCACTGTTCCTTTCGACGATATAAAGCTCTCGAAAAATCATTACGAGGTGAAGTGATCGATTATTATAGTTTACTTTTTTGTTTTCTGGCGTTGGTCAGCGCTGTCCCTGACCTTTTTTCAACTTCGTAAGACGAGTATCTCTGGCAATTGTGAAACAATTATCTAAGCAAGACCAAGATCGAGGCACCAAAGAGCTCGGAGGCCGAAATCAGTTCTAGTCGTTCGGCTTGTTGGAAAAATGAAATTGTTAATGGACTTATGCCAAAGCAATGAGATAGATCTGAACGTCTCACAAGGCACAGAGGAAGCAGAAGAGAGAAAGAAGAAACAAAATTCGTGTTATTAATAGTATAAAACGAATAAGTCGTTAGTTTTCTATTATTGGTATAAAAACACTTTTTGTCATTTTTTTAGTCGTTTATTTGCTTTTTCAATTTGGATTTGTCAATTCATTAGTAATTAGAGAAAAATAACGATGTTCGCGTCTTTCTCTCATGTCTCATTCCTCTTTATGCTATAGTTTCATCGTGTTTTTTAGCATTTTATGCGTTTCTCACAGCTTCCCCCGTAAAAGAGGAAGCGCACAATATTGTTTTGTATATGCCTTTACAAGTTTATACGACGCTTACACAATGTCCGAGCTCGAAAATCATAAAGTCCTAAATCGGTCAATCGATCGTCGAGCCTACCGTAAAAAATGAATCCACATTATGTCGACTAACACTCTTAATTAATTAAACTATCAATTGATATAATATTAATATTATCATTAATAATATGTACAAAGTTCTATCGCTATTTGTTCTGTCCAGTATGCTCGAAACGTGACACGCGTTCGGATCTTATAAAATATTATCGCTTCAATGCTGTTCTCAGTGCGTATTTTCATGCACGTCTTTTTTGCCCAATAATATTTATAATTAATTTATAATGGTCTTAACATACACGTATCTTTCGGGTTTTCCTTAAACTGTACGGTACTTATGTGCTTTCATTTTCTTTAGGCTTGCAATATTTTACTCCAGCTGAGCAACTCGAGTTCGATATTGCCCGTGTCCATATATAAAATACGACAAATTATGAATGGTCACAATTTCTCAAGCGAGTTTGTTTCATCGAGGACCATGAGGAAGCTTCAGTGTTATCTTCCTCTCTCCGTCTGTCTGTCTCTCTCTCTCTCTCTCTCTCTCTATCTCTCTGAAGGATTGCTGGCTGTGCGCTTTTTACTTAGACGTAAATTAATAAATAACATAAAAAATACTGAACAAAATGACACGTACAGTTGTTTTGAATTTTTATTTATGCTATAAAAAATTTGAAAGAATAATTGGTATCAAATAAATAATTATGAAACAATTGAACAGAAATCGGAAGACGCGGCACGTCACGAGCATTAGGTCTCAAACATTAACTAATTATAAACATGTGCGTGGGTCAATTTCCGGAAGGTTTGGTTGTAAAAAATTGTACAATCGGTTGCATGAGAGAAACTGGGAATGTCAACAAACACGAAATAACTCTATGTCAAGCTATTCGTAAAATGAGAAAATCCCCTTTTTCGTCTCAATGATTTTCTCGATCTTAATGATACAAGGAAATCGATTACCGAATGCGCTGCAGAACAAAATAGAAAAATTATATTTCACAAATAGGAAAACCAACTATATTCGAGTAATGAACAATTTAATACACTAATATACTTGTTACTCTGCTCGAAACCGCCAAGCAGTGAAAAAAAAATTACCGAAAATGGTCGCTTCATTGTCGAGAAGACAAATGTTATAACATATTTATATACATCATGAGACCGAAGGTCGGCTCATTCCTTACGCTCTGTGAATTGCTTGTTTAAATCAAATGACGAAACGTAAGCACTAAGGTATCAACTAGACAGACCAGTCATAAGTTGTCATGCTAATAGTATAGAAGTTACACGCCCATTACAATTATTATCGACATTCACCATCGTTTTATCAACAGTGAATTCAACATCTGCATCACTATAATCGTCATTTTCACTGTTCACTGATCATTATTTGCGATCTTAAATTTACCAGCTATTAAAGTTGAAAAATGTCAATGTAAATGCAATAACTATCAGTGAAGCAACGAAAACGACAAAACACATTCACAATTTTACAATTTATGCACATATCACGCAAAAAACAAAAGAAAGCATGACATAGACAGTGTTTTGACAAAAATAAAAAAGTTATCGCCAATCTTGAACTCACCTACAACACACACATACCACTAGATATTTTGTTAGATCTAGCATATTTAAAAAAATTGTCTGAAAATTCACTCTACTGGAAGGTAGTCCATTCTGTTCTTACTGTACACACATTTTTCACTGTTTTCTCTTTAATATAGTTAATAATTAGCAATCGTTTCATGTAACATAATTGTATTTTCTATTTTTGTTTCTCTGCTTCACGCAAATGTTCTCTCTTGTTCTGTTTATTTTTAAATCCTCACCCACTCGCACTGCTGGACTAGAGCATAAGCCCTGAATTTGTTTTAGCAAGAGAAAGGTTATTCGTAGATCTATCGGCCTCCAGGCTCGACTAAGTCTAACGTTTTACTGGCCAACCTTGAAGTACCACCAAGATCACACGAACTCTCACCAAGCAGCATGCCTTGAGTACAAACTTCGCACTTAACAATTGCAGCATTCGTTCTTTCTAAGTGCAATTAATGTCAGATCGTTTCGCATTACATTTTTGTTTGTTATGTCCTAATTTTATCAACAAAATTCATAAAATTAAAAAAATAATAAGGAAAATGAAGATTCAGCGATAATCGTCGTTCATCTTAACAAGTAATAAAGATTTTACGATTTGAATCGCACATAGAAAACATAAAACAACAATGACCTAATGATAAACTACAATTAATTCTTTTCGGTATTACATTCTATCACGAATTAAGTTACCCGAGGGTCAATCTTGAAAATAAAAACACGACAATCTCGAATTTCAAAATTTCGTTCAGCAAACGCTGATAGTCGAACGATTCTTCCTACTCGTCCTATACTATAAACACATTTCCAGTTTTTCTTATTTGTTTTGTTTTCAACACGAAAGACACGCAACTGTTGGTGGGCTTTGCTCGATGGCATACGAGGGGTTTGGCGGGTCCCCTGTGCGTTGTAGTTTATAACGATGTAGAATGGTTATCGTAGTCATAGTTGTGGTGATCGTAGTAGATGTGGCGCCTTAGTAAACACTTATTAGTGGTTACCTCCTGTCTCTGTACAGTAGGTAAGTTTTCATTGCTAACGGTAGGTTCAATTCGTTAACCTTATCTTCAAGACGCTCTTTTCCGATTCGCTGTCGGATCACTCGTCGGCAAAGGTCCATAAGAGGTAATGGTTCAGCTGCAAGTGTAATATTGATAAGAATTTTGAAATATCTCTGAAAATACAAATGAATTGATGCTTACGATCGAGACCGCCAATGTACTTCATGGTAATTTCACAGTGGCCCCAGACTGCTGATACAATAGGATACAGCTTTCTACCCTTGAGACCTCTAAAGGCTACACCCAGGTACTGGCCTTCAACAACAAATGCTAGCGTACCCTCATCCATATCGAGTACAACTGTGACAAGAAAGAATTATGAATAAAGGTTCATTATAAATGTGAGGCTTTTGTTTTTGAAAGACAATTAAGACAAAGTACTAACCTAAAAATTTGTCAGGAACGACAAACGATTCTTCTGGTTTCAAAAGTGCAGGATACGTAATGCCATTGTTGTTTTTTGAATCATGGTAAAGTTTATTCCTGCCAAGGTCCCAGCCCCAGCTAAATTCATTGTTACCAACGAGACTTTGATAACCAACGCTGTGTAGAGGTGCTTCTGCTGTAGCCACACCGACGACGGCGTGAGTGCCACGTTGCCTTGTACTCCAGTGGAGTTCCCAAACATGCATACCCTTTGTGTATCCAACCTTCCCTCTTATGCAGTCTGTACTTTGTGCAACAGGATGTCGGTGGAACGTCAATTTGTCATCCTCCTGCAAAGACTACACATTATTGAAATGTTTGTTTATCATTATATCAATTGTTCAACAAAAAAATGACAGAAATATTTAAAATATTGTATTACATTGTTGCTAGTTGAGAAATTTTCAAGGATACCTGTTTAAATGAATTTTTTCTCATTTGCTCTAGTATAGAATAAAAGCAAGAGAAATTTGAAAAATATTTGTTTAAAAACTTGATGAATGAAAAAATAAAACAAAGACAATAATCATTTATACAGCAACCAAAAGTAGTAAGGAATTTTACAATGTTTTTAAGGTAGAAGCATAAAGATAGATAGATAGGGAAACAAAGTACAGGTCAAATTATTTATGGTTGAATGAAGGGTCAGCTATAAATGTAATGCACAGCACACCTTTACAAAAATGTTGAGACTTCTGTCCTCGGCATTCCAACTGTGATGTATCTGCGTTTCCCGTGAAGCAGGCGGCATGTCCAACAAGACATCGAGACGTGCCGGCCTAGAGAAGTCTTGAGCTAGCTCCCTCGGCAAGGCTGCCTTGAAAGCCGCCTGGCCTCCACCGACGCCAACTCCACCTCCTGTAGCTGCACCGCTCTCACGCGATACGCTTTTCACACCACCTGAAAAGCAAACAAAATGTTAATTTAATCATTTCAAGAGTCGTTCATGTCTTGTCTTTTGTCATTGCGAGTGTCATGTTTTATTCCGCGTAAAACGTTTGCAAACAATGCCTCGGGTATAACGCTATTTTGTCTGCCTTGTTTTGTGTGTGTGTATATGACATGTGAAACAGTTCAATTTGAGAGAGAGAGTAATAGGGATCGAATATGTGATGAATAATTCTCATTGTGGAATACACGCTAAGAATGCAGTAAGTAAAGTGTAAACAAATACCCATAGACCCACGTTGGTCACTATGCATTGTATAATAAGACTGGGCTAGTTAACAAAGCACGAACACTAATCGAATACGTTTTTAATGAAGCGCGTATAAAGTCGCACTCAAGAGAGAAAGAGATAATCAAATGTCTCCATAGAATTACGAGGCAGTAGAATTAATGTGACGAATTTTCACGAACAAAAAGCCGGTACTGACAGGGAGAGAAGAGGCACGTACAGCAGCGTCGAGAACTGTCTGCGTTTGGGTGTATCCTCCTCGTGGTGGGTCGATCATGTTTACCTCTCCTGGTGTTCGTAGAGCCGACGGATCGCGATACCTTTGTCCTTGAGATCGTGCTGACGTTTAACTTTTTGAGTCTATTCGAAGTTCGTCTAGTCATACTATCGTTATTGCGTTTGCAAAACAACCTGGTAAAGAATGTTCGAACAAGTTTGGTCACGTTAGTCTTTCTGGTCGAGAAGCGTCTCTCGTCAGAACGAGGAGAAACGAAAGAACGTAAACCTGGTTCGTGGACCTCTTCGCCGATCGCGGCCGTACAATCGCCGATAACTTGAACGAGGTTAGCTCGTCCGCCGTCAATGTCGAGGAGAAACCGAGTTTCACGTGCCTGTGCCACGACTTTAGGGGGCGCCACTTTCCTGCCCTTTGTGCCACCGCTGTTCGTACCGTACCACCCCAAAGTTCTGATACAGCTGCTGGCCGCGCTTTTAACTTTTCAACTGTTTTATCACCAATGTTAGTCACTCCTTTTTCCACTAAAACTTGAAAAACTAGCTTTTCCAAATTATTGATTTTGCCGTTCGTTTGATTCGTTTCCCTCTCGTTACTTCTGTCCAACGAGTATTGCAGTTTGAACATGAGTTTGCCTTCGTGATCGTTGTACTTAATAAAACAAGTAAAATTCACCATCGACTGGAGAACGATATTATCAGAGAAAGATATCTAGCGCGAGATCCATATGGAGACGGAAGCGATGAACTATAGTCGATAAGTAGGAAGAAAAGTAGCGAAGCGAAGAACGCGTGCTGGACGGACGACAGCGCGAGCGAGACTGAGCATTTTTGAAGAATTTCCGTGACGCGCAGCCGAGACTACGCATTTGGAGGCTGTCACGCAGCAAGGCGCGCAGGCTTGAAAAAGGGCCGCTGGTTTATTTGAGTGCGAAGGCCTGACGAAGGGCCGAGGTTTATTTGAGCGCGCAGCTGTACTCGCGCCACTAGTCGTCGATGAGGGTTCCTAAATGTCTTTTCCTTCCAGGCAGCGCGCGCGAGAAAAGGCCAGACAGAAACGAGGAGGGTCGGTCGGCCGGCCTACTAAAAGCCTGCACAGGGCCGAAGCCAGACGCGCTGGGGAGAGAAAGAGGACGAAGAAACTTATTCAGTGCCTTCAGAAACATTCCGAGAGGGCCCATCCTTTATTTGTTGTAACAATTTGGACGGGGCTGCTCGGTAAAACCGACTAAAGTCCTGCTGTGCTAATGTGCGAGGATCGAGGCGAGGATCGAGGCGATGATCTAGGATCAGCTGAAGCAGCTTGATATCTCGTCGAGGACAGTGGACGGTGGAAAAACAGCGCAATTAAGGATGCGCATTGCCGTGCGCCGCGATGAGTAAGCGAGGACTGCGCTTTCACTGCATTTTTCGGGAAATGGAATAACGATTGGCACCGTCAGCTAGGAACAAAGCTCGCTCTAGCCGTGACGTCTTTCGGCCGGCAGATTAACGAGCGGAGACGCTGGATCGATCCCTATCGACGGGCCATTCCACGGGGCAGCCGTGCACACACCCGAAGCCGCGGGAAAATGGTGAGACTTGTCCCGCGGGCCGGAGGTGAGTAGCCGTTTTATCCCCTGACTGATCTCGCCCGATCGCATTCAATCCCAAACTTCTTTTTTCTCTCCTCTCTATTTATCTACAGCTCGCACGTACGCTTGGCCTTTCCGGGAATCGACCCACGCCTAACTTCATCATTCTCCCCGAGCGTGCCTGCTGCTTCGACTGGACAATCGTCGGAAGAAGAAAAGCATAAAGAAGCTGCACCGCTTGGCCGATTTCGACGACGAGCGGAGAAAGGTGAGGAGGACAATTACGGCAGGCCAACGCGAGTCTAGGAAAAAGAAGGCGGTTATCCTACGCGCATGATGGATTGTGTACTTAGAGGTGAGGTAACGCACTTGGTCTTGCGTAAGGCCAGCCAAGAACGCGGCCTTGAACCCACGTTTACATCCAGCCAAGTCACGACTCTTGACTATTGCTTTCCTTTTATCTTCGGCGGAACGAGTGAAAATGAAGAAAAAAAGTCAGAAAAAATACGGACTCGAGAGTATCTCTCGGTCGACGAAACAATTTTTTTCCGACCTTTCACGGCGAGAGCTCCAAGTGAAAAGAAAACAGCGTAACCGCGCGTCAGGATCGCAGGCTCGAAATGAAAATGCCGATCGATGTCAAAACTTTGCTGGCGAATGCCATTTCTTGTACGCGCGCTAACGAGAGCCTCGGTGGCGGGCAATTTCCCCTCCTCCGTTCCGGATGTTCGACATTTTATCCATGCGAATTGCCCCCCTCGCCCGCGGCGCGAGCTTTTTTTCTCTTCTCTTCTCTTCTCTCCACACGGACGCGAACGAACGCTCGAAGAGACGGGGGGCAGGCGAAACTGTGGCGCTCGGCACAGTTACGCGCAGTCGACATTGCAATTAGCGAACGAGTGCGCGTGCGCTCCATTAATGAAGAATCGATCTCGCCGGACTGGCAAAGCCCGAACGTGCAGAACCGTCGAATTCCATCGTGAGATTCACGCCGGCACCGAGGGTATCATTACCGTCGGAGCAACATTGAATAATCTAATCTGCTTGCGCGCGCGCGCGCGGAATTTTTCATCAATGGCTTGATTGCGCCATTGATCCCCGTAGTCATGGCAAACGCGCGAGAAACAGAGACGGACTCTGATTGCGTATGTTCGCTGGAAGGCTGCGCGCATTAATAATCGCTCATCTATTCCATTTGCACGTCCTCCGCGCGAGAGAATCATTCGAAAATTAACAGTGTGGATACAGAGCACAAAAAGGCAGACAGACACCCGAAGGTTCGGGGGAGAGGTAAAAAAAGGGAAGAGGATGAAGGGCGCCCCAATCGTAGGAATGGCTGCATGATTCAGTATCAAGGGGAAGAGGCGGGACCTGCGCTCCTCTCTCTTTCTCTCTCTCTTTCTCTTTCTCTCTCGGCACCTGGAGGGAGAGAAAGAGGCAGCAGGCTCCTCTGGTCTACTCAAGGTGCAGGTAGCGAGACCTTGACCCATGGATATAGCGAGTCAACCGCCGCTATGGGTACGACGGTTTTTTGTGCGCGACGCTATCGGAACGGGAACAAAGAGGACGGGCATTGTGCTGTTGTCGTGCGACCTACCTGATATCTTTTGGCCCATGTTCATGCCCCGGTGGGGACGGTAGTGGTTATGCGAACGCGTGGGATGGTGGCGATGATCGGTGCACTGCTTGCTGATGGGCAGCTTCTGCCTCGTGTGCCTGACGTTGCTGCTCGGATGGTAGAGGTGGTGATGGTGGTTGCTGCTCGGGTGGTGCACGTGGTGGTGGTGGTTGTTGGTCGCCTGCTGCTGCTGCTGCTGCTGCTGCTGCTGCTGCTGCTGCTGCTGCTGCTGCTGTTGCTGTTGTTGCTGCTGTTGCTGCTGCTGCTGTTGCTGCTGCTGCTGCTGCGACTGGGTCTGAGTCTGCTGCTGATGAGCTTGGGCCACCTGGGAGACGACCTGGGCTTGGTTGGTGCCGCCTCTGGGACTGCTGTCCTGGGGGCTGGCTTCGCCGCCTCCAGCCCCGGCTCCGCCGCCCCCGGTCCCGCCGCCGCCGCTGCCTCGGTTCCGGATCCGCAGCAGCCGAGTCGCGGTCCCGATGTTACCGCCGCCTCCGCCTCCTCCGCCGCCGCTTCCTCCGCGGCTAGCGTCTCCGCTCACGCAATGTAGACTGCTGAAGTACCTGTAACATAAGAAGGCAGGCTTTAGATAGTTCTGTCAATGGCCATCGATCGGCATACTTTCGCCTCGTGTATTTCCGAGCTAAGCTTTGACAGGACACGCCGGCTTCGTGTGCTTTAAACTTTCAACGGTTTGCCGAAAATACGCCGACTCTGAATTCGCGAACGATTGACCGAGCGCTTGTTACTGGCTGACAAACCATGTATAAATATCTCGGTGTATACTGTCTGTTTGCTCCTCTACTTCGCAGAACGTCAATTGATTTGGAATCTGAGCTTTCATGCTTCGTCGTCAGCAGCTTTATATAAAATAACGGCCGACAAATAATCGTTGCTATCCAATTCGCTCGCTGACTAATCAGAATATCATTCACACGAGGAAAGTTTTGCGAATTTGCCGTAACAGTAGCTGCCGATCAAAGTGCACAATTGCCAAACAATTGAAAAAAAGGTGATTTTCCTTGTGTTTCAAGCAATCGGGAGTAGGTTCGAGGCAGTGCTCGTAAAAAAAAACTAGAAATATAATTTGGCAATTGGTAGCGGATGCGGATTGACAGGAACTGCTGGTCCGATAGCCCAGTGGGGTCGTAGACATGGAGCGAGATAGAGAGAGAGAGAGAGAGAGAGCGGGGCCGTCCTAATCCAACAGCTCAGTTACAAAGTGACGTTGATTAAAACAAGCTTGATGGCTCGAGAGAGTGTTTGATTGTCGTTGACACGCGATATTGCAAGGAAGAGGAGGACGCGCGCGGCAGGGCTCAAAACCGCAGACGCGCGGCGATCGATCACCGTATCCGGCTTCCGCTTTTATTGCAGCGACCAGTCTCGCGCTCGGCTAATGGCACTGCCGAGCCTCACAGACGCCCCACCGCCCGCGCGCCTTACAGGTCTTGCAAATTAAACAATTGTTGACGCGCGCACGAAGCGAGAAAGAGAGCCGAGCACAACGTAATCAGAGTTTACACAAGAGGCATGTGTAGAGAGAGAGAAAGAGAGCGCGCGAGCCGCTCTTATCGGGGCCGCTCATTGATAAAAAGCTGACGCGCGCGCGTCATGCTCGCGAGGCTATAAGCGGAATCGCACAATGCCGGGCGTTGTGCGCGGCAGCGCCGCGCACGTTCAGCACGTTTTCCTAGCTGGTATCACGTTTTCGCTTCTTTTTCCGTGCCGTATAACGTTTACTCCGCGCCAGAAAAAAAAGAATTGTCGCTCTGCGAGCCGTCGGAGTAGGACTCGCGCGTGCAACCGATTAGATACGCGCACGGAGTCAAAAGGGGGAAGTGGAAAGGAGCGCGCGACGACTGGATTTCGACGCGAATGCTCGGCTCGTTTGATTTCCGGCCGGACACGTTAGATCCGTTTCGTTTCGGTTGGCGGGCGCGCGTATTCGATTACGCCGGATGCGGAGCAGATATCCAGCTTTCCATCGATGCACGGACAAAGAAACGCAGGCCACAATCCGAAGCGGCAGTTTAGCGCCTCTGGTCTGGTGCTAAGTGTGTTGCACGCGTGTGGCAGTAGCTGCCGCGCCAAAGTTGCGGCAGCAGCCCAGTTTCGTCAGCGTTATTCAACGCCACGCCTGTGCTAATCACGCGAGCGCGAGACGGAAGGAAGACGATCCAAGATTCTCGAGTTTGCCGGCGGCGGCGGTAACGGTTGCACGCCAATGGTTTCTTCGCGCGCCGCCGCTATTATCATTCGCGACGGGCGTAATATCGTTATGACGCCCTTGCCGCGTCTCCTCCGCCACTCGTTAGCGCAATTTAGACCAACAGTCGTTCGCGACTTTATCGGATTTGACAAGCTTACATTTGCCAAGCGCCGAGTTGTTACCGAATAAAAACTTGCGTTCGACTCCGAATTTCCGCGGCACAGCGCCCTTTCAAATTCCAGCGAGGGGATAAATTTCGATGTCTAGACGAGATTTTTCAATCTGCGTAACTAATGAAAAGAAAAATGCGGCACTAAACGGCAATAAACGGCAGCAGAAGGTCGCTTGGAGAATCGACGCGAAAGGAGAAGAGGAATGCGTTTCTAAGCCGAGCCGATGAAAAAAAGCTGACGAGTCGTAAAACGTGGGGCTGGGCGCGGCGGCGGCGGAGGGGGGGGGGGGGGGCAGAGATCAGAAAGCTCCAGCCATCCAAATATTTACGCGCTCGTAAAGCCAGAAAGCAGCGGTGCGGCGGCGGGGCCGTTAATTTGGCTGGTTGGCGTGCTCTCCGCACGTTGTACACGCGGGCGTCGAACCAGCCAACGTTTTCCGCGAGTATTGATCGCGTCGCGTGCACGCCGCTGCGCCGCGGCGCTCGGAGCCACGCCGAATCCGGCCGTGGCGTCGCGACGGGGGCACGGGTGAAAGGTCCGATTATTTAACAATTCATAGCGGCTAATTCGGGGTATTTATTAGCCGTAAGGCGCGCATTGTGCGCAGGTCGCCCGAGCCACTTTCACTTTCCGCGGGCGCACGGCAGGCGGCACCGCCGGCGCTGCCCGGCACGCGCGTGCTCGCGAATATTAATTTCGCGCGAGCGAGCGCATAGCAGCACGACGCTCGCCGTACGTCGCGCTCGTCTGGCTCATAGGCGAGAGCTGCTATTTTACAATTAGCCTTTCGCGCGCCAAGTGCATTCGGTTGCTCGTTCCGGGCGCGCCGACGACGCGATTGTCCGGCCACTCGCGGCGCCAAGCAAAGCGGCGAAAGGAGCGCCAAGGAAACAATTACTGGCGAGACTGCTGGGACGGCACAGCTGACGCGTCGCGTCCGACTCTCTTTCGGCACCTGTTGGCTGCATGGCTGGCCAGCTGCATCGCGGCGCGGACGACTGGACGGCCGCTTGGCGACGAGAGGAGGGTGAAGAGGGTCAGTTTGACTGGCTCGTTGCCACACCCCGACGTGGTCAGAGCGATCGCGGAACAACGAAACGGTGGCGTACTGGAGAGCAACCTTCCTGGCAACAGGCGCGCCGTCACCATCGAGGCGAACTCGTGCACGCGTCACTCGCCAACTCTCATCGTGCGCCTTCGTCAAAACAAAACGCGCGACACGCGCTCACCTCCGCGAAGGCCGCAGCAGTGTTGGCGCGTTCTACCGATTCGACGCGGATAGGTGTGTGCGCGCGCGAGTAGAGCAAAGCAAAGAAAAATTGAGCCCGCGGTTTCATTCGGCCGCCGCGATCTCAAGGTGACTCGACGGTGAGTCTCGCGCCTACGGATTGCGCGGCCGAGCTTGCGCTTTTTTTTTGTTTTTTGTTTTTCGAGGCGCTTTAGCGATAGAAAACCCGTCGGGTGTATGTAATAGTTTGCGCGTTGTTCGTCTTCGCACTGGGATAATACGCAAGCGAGCTGGTTAACGACTGGACACACTGCGAAAACTCTTTGCTAATAAAGTCAAGCGACAATTGCCATTGCTTGGGATTCCGTTAACGAATACGCGTTGTTTCTGTGGATAAATTAGGGTAGTTCGCTGTGACGTGAGCCAATTCGTCCAATGAACGACTTCATTGGGCTTCCAAATTTCTTTCTCCGGATAAACTCCGAAGGTAAAACTAAGCAGAGAGAGAGAGAGAGAGAGAGAGAGAGAGAGAGAGAGAGAGAGAGTCGGGACGGAGAGGCGTCGATATCTATGCCAAGGAGTTGCGGCTGCGATTTCCTTTTTCTCTTCTCTCTCTCTCTCTCTCTCTCTCTCTCTCTCTCTCTCTCTCTCTCTGTCGGCAGCAGTGGCTGTGTGTCGCCTTGGAGGAAAAGAGACTCGGAGCGCGCGGGAAAACGGGAGAGAGCCACTGCCAGACGTTGACGCGTTTGCCTGCGCGCGCGAGCAAGCGATGATGAAATTCAGAAACGACGCAAGAAGATTATCTCAAGGACCGATGGAAAAACGAAAGGCGGCGCGCGTGGACGTGCATTCAGCGCACGTATATTACTGTCCTTACGCGTCGCTCGTACGCACGTCAAGCGAGCGACGATCGCGAGCTCGCGGCTCGCCTTGGCGTGTTGGCGCCGCCCGTCGTTGCTCCTCCACGAGCAGTAGAGAAGCGAAAAGGAGCCGCGCCATGCACGCAAGTTTTGTCGATAAGCGCTGGCGAGTTGATCGGCGTCGAAAAGGTGGGTGTGTGCGGGCGACGAGCCTTGCTAGCACTTATCGCGCAGCCGTGTCCGTCGCTCCCTTATTTGTTCGATAGCCGCGCGGCTCGCGGTTCAGCGACCTTGACGCTCGCGCTCGCGGCCTTCGCTAGCACAGCGCGCTGCGCTGCATCTAGCGTTCGCCGTGGTCGTCGTTCATCGGCACTCGGCCATCTGGTTGATCGAGAGCAACCCCACTCGGGAGAAGTTCATTCGCAAGCTCTGCCTCGTTGCTCCGCCGTGCGAACGGCGGCGAAGGGGTGGTGCTGACGAGACGCGGGCGCCAGGAGTGGCTGCTCCGGGCTGGGCGATCGATCGCGAGCTGCTTACTTTGATGGGAAAAGCCGCTGCGACGCGGAGCGCTGAGCAGGTCTACGTGCAGCGGGTATATAGGATAAGAGCGAGCGAGCGAAAAGAGGATGAGCAGAAGAGAGAAGTGGGGAGTCGGCGCTGGCGCTGCTGGTGCACACGCAGACAATGAACAATCGTACATTGTTGCGAGTTATAGCATTGTTACTCCACCGTGCCGCGGCGGCCATGTTCACATAATTAGGCTGTAAACGTTTCCAGACAATCACCATTGTTTGCCTCTTTCTCTCTCTTTCCCCCCCTCTCTCTCTCTCTCTCTCTCTCTTCCTCTTGCCACTGACGACGAGCGGCGTCGACGACGACGATGCTCGCCCACTTCCTCCGGGATCCGCTCGCGACTGCTCGCCGCGAGCCGATCTCCTTTTTCGAGTCGAGACTGGCTCAAGATCAAGCGCGCGCGCGTGCCGACGAAAGCGAAAGCCGCGCGACGTTGCGCTCGAATGATGTCGCAGCAATTTTACATTAATTTTATTGGGATGAAATTCCGAACCTCCGCCGTCGTCGTTGTCGTCGTCTCGAGAAAAACTTTCCATTAGCCACGATAAGAAGACTCCCACACGACGAGCCAGCGTCTGCCTTTCGTTTCGTTTCTTTTCGCGCGTTATCGGTCGTCGCGCCGTGCAGTCGAAGCAAAAGGTAAAGCGAGACAGGCGATAGCGCGACGTTCTCTCGGAAACGCGCTCTTGACTCAACTGCCCGTCGGTTTGGGTTACACACTTGCGCCTGGCCGCCCTGCCCGAAAGCCAGGCTTGCAGACATTTCGGACGGCGAGATAAGCTCGCGTGGCGCGGCGAGTTTTATAACGCAATACCGAGTTTCTCGGGTTGGAAAGGCGCCTGGCCGTTGAATCCGATGCCGGTGACGTGTGTCTCCCTTTGTTCCGGACAGCCACGCTCGCCCGTACTAATCTAATTGGAACTGCACGGTGCCGCGAGCTGTTAGCTAAGAGCATTATGGCTCTCGAGCCTACGCTCTCGCGAGAGAACGCTTGCTTGTAAAATCTTATTCGCGAGTTATGTAAAGCGCGCCTCCGCTGCTGTGTGTGTGTGTGTGTGTTGTCAAGGTTTGTAGCATTAGACACACACCGGCGTTGGCTAGGTATAATAGCCGCTGCTTATCGAGCTAGTCGCATCTTTATTATACGGTGTTGCGTAAAAACCACGACGCTAACAATTCCGCTACTCGTTTGCGTTAACGCCGCCCCCACGGTTGCTCCTCTTCGACGAAACTTGCAAAATCTTGGTGCTCTGCGCGCTCTAGGTCCATCAAGTTCGCGATTTCCGGGACGGTGCTGTTCGTTGCAAAAGCTGCCGCTGCCGTCGGAGATCCGAAAGAAGCGAGAGCAATTAAATAGCGCCAAGTGCACAGTCGCGGCCGATATCCGAGCCGCGGGCGTAACTGCGATCGAGCGAGCGACGAGGTGGGAGGACTCACGTGGCGGATGCGCAAGCGAGCGTCGGTAGGTCGTGCAGATCGTGCAGGTGGACTGGACCACGAGGAAAGCTCCCGCGCGTTCGGGGTCAATGCGGCGAGTGCTCGACGGCAAGATGGCCGCTCCGTGGCTGCGTTATGGCTGAGAGGCAGCAGCAGCAGCAGCGCGACTCTAACCGTGACCTTGTCTGACCGCGCCTCTCGCTCCTTCGCTCTTACACGTCGCGCGCGCACACATACAAACGGCGTTATCCTTCGCCCCACTGACACCGCACGCTCGGTGGGCGAGCAGCGGCCGCGCGCAGCGAACTAGAAACGGAAACGAAGAGCCGAGAAGAGAGGAGACGTAGAGAGAGAGCGAGAGAGAGGGGTGGGGGGACGAAGGGGGAGACGAAGGGGGAGACGAAGGGGGAGACGAAGAGGGGACGAGCCGCGCTCAGTGAAAGGAGCGACGATCGGAGTGAAGAGAGTCCCCGAATGGTGCATCCGCCGTGCACCGAGGTCCTCGATGATGTTCGGCGCGGTGACGAACAATGCACGCCTACGGCTGCGCTCGCAAGCTATGCCAGTCCAGTCCGAACGAGCGAGGAAAAAGCTCGAGATAGTCGCGAGCTTCGGACAGGAGTGGCGCGGCACGCAGCGTTCGTTGCCTCTGCTCGGCCAAGGGAATCCCGGCCGGTGCGCGGCTTTCGCGCTCCGTCTTTCGGGTACGACTGGGGCGCGCGAGCCGCGAGGACAGGAGGCGCGAGCTGCGGATCGGCAGAAGCCCGGGAATGGAGGTCAAGATCAGACACCGACGTGCAGCCGCGACTACAATGGGACTGCGCTCGCGACTCGCCGAGGTCTTTGACCGGGGTGCAGCCAGTGAGAAAGAGGCAGCCAGCCGGAGGCTTGCCACTGCTGCGAGCGCTCGCGGGATACACGCAGCAGGAATTCGTCGTGGTGCGTGCGTGCGTGCGTGCGTGCGCGCGCACTCGAGGCCGCCACGCCACGCCGCGCCGGTATTATTAGCATTGCGCACGTCTGTGTAACGCGTCCGTCGGCCGTGAAACCACGGTGAAAGTATTCCGGTCCGCTCGATGATCTGTTGCCGGCCGTGTTTTTCGGCCGCGAGCGGCGCACCACTACGTCTATCCCTCGGACTTTCGAGCCGCTTCTGTCGCTCTGCCCACTCGCTTTGTGCAACGACCAACGAACAGAAGCAACAGCTCTGCGCGAGCTACTTTTGCTGCTCCAGCCGATTTACATTTAATTAAGCGGTTCGCGCGCGAGATCCACGCTCCCGCTTATCGCTCTTGACATTCGCTTGCCGGCGTGCTCTCGAAAGCCCGCCGAAGGACGTCTCCTGCTCTTATTTATGCATCTGCTCTCTGCGGGCCGAGAGAGCGGGCCGTTCGGCGAGCTGTTATTTATAAATGCGCGTGAACTTTCGAAAAAGCGAGCGATCGTCAAGCGCAAAGTAAATGCGCGCTTCCGCCGGCAGGAGGCTGCGCGCGGGCGACGCGACGATTTCGAGAAGCCGTCCGCGGGACTAGGCGAAAGTCCGGTCGAAGGCCGCGCGGCGACGCTCTCGGACGCTCTCGGACGCTCTCGGACGCTCTCGGGTTCGGCCCGAGCACGTGCGCGCGCGCCTCTGCCGAGGCTGTGTCGCAATCGCTCGTTGGGGCCACGCCGAAGTTTTATCTCGCGCGATGCCCGCGACGACTAGGCGCGCGGCTAATGGCGCTGTTAACGACCGCGAGCGACGCCGCGTTGGCCGGGGGTGTCGAGGAACGTAAAGCCTCGAGTTTTACTGGCTCTCCGATAGGAGCGCCGCTTCGCGGGGAGGAAGGGTTCGCCGTGAGCGCCCGCATGCAAGGAGCGCGCTGCAGCGGAGAAAACGCGAAGATGCAGAAGCAGCGGAAGGCGACGAACGAGCGGGTCCATTGTGCGCGTTTTAGTGGGCGCTCGCGCGAGGGGCGAGGCGAAACGCGCAGAAAATGGCCACCTGCGAGACCGCGAGATAAGGTGCAATCGGTTCGCGGAGCTGGCGCCGATAAGGCCGACGATCCTTTCTCCTCTTTTTCGCGTTCCGTTCGGCGAGCGAGCGGCACGAACGGCAGAGACGCACGCGCCTCGGCAGACAGCGCCGAGCTCGCGGCGTTAATTATTCGGCCGCTCGTTAACAGCTCGTAAAAGGCGAGCGCGCGCAGGCGACGAGGCGCAGGCGATCGATGACTCGTCGCCGCCGCGGACGCCCGATTGGAGCTCCATCCAATTCGGGCGCTTCCATTGCTCGTTTCCTCTCCAAAGCTGCCGTGCTGGCTCGCTCTCCGTTCTCACGTCCCCGCCCGGTGTCTGTCTGTCGGTTCTCGAGTTACGCGCACGAAGGCAGGGGGGGCTTTGCTGAAACCAGATAAGGCCTAAGCTACGCGTGTGTGCACTGCACGGAGAGCCGGCCCTCCGTTGCTCAGTTGATACCTTCGGCTCCCGTCCTCTCCTTCGTTTCTTTTTTTTTTCTTTTTTTTTCTTTTTTTTTCTTTTTTTTTTCTTTTTTTTTCTTTTTTCCACCAAACGCGAGCCCTTTTTCGAAAGACTCCTACGCGCTCCTCCGACAACTTTCCAAAGGCTTTGTCCGCGCTCCTATGGCGGCGATATTGCCGCCGATCCAGCGGAACATTGATCCTCCGGGTTTCCAAGCTATTTTTAGCTTGGCCGTTTTATTGCTAGAGCAATGGACCAGCGGAGAGAAGATGTCGAGACAGACACGAGATCTAATTGAAACGAATTTCAGGCCAGAAGTAAGCGAAAGACTCCAAGAGCTTCAGTCGAAAGGTCTGTCCCTTCTCGAAAGCCAGGCTCGGGCGGAAAGAACAAGTCCTCACTCTTGACACTGCCGAGTGTTTGAAGAGCAGTGGAAATTCCAGGTCGGCACTCGAAGCCGCTTTTTCGTTTTTTAAATTACACCAGCAGGAAGATTAAATCGTCATCGCGCCGCATGCGGGTTCCGAGAGCCGCCGCGGCGATACCCCGAGGAAAAAAAACTTTGTTTAACCCCAGCTGAACGATAAAACGAATTTTTCGAGGGCGGTATCACGTGCGCAACACTCTCGCTCGCTTCCTCGCCAGATGGGCCGCTCCGCCTCGCCGACAACTTTCTAGAGAGGCAGCAGCGAGAGCAGCAAAAAAGAAAAAAAAAATACAAGCCGACGAGAGCGCGAGGAATTTAAGTGCGCGCGTACCGTAAATTCGCCAGCGAGAGCAGCTTTTAAAGCCCCTGCGGGCTCTCGCGGAGCGTCCGTTACAGTGCTCGAAAGGAGTCCGAGCTTTGTTTCCCGGCGGCGGCGGCGGCGGCGGCGAACAAGTGCGCACACACAAATTACCACGGATTTATTGTTGGCATCGGCTTTCGCATTTTGCACACACAGACGCGCGCGCACAGGCACACACGCACTCACTGCCAGAGAAAGCGCGACCTAAGCGAGTGGTAGCGCCAAAAGGGGGCCACGTCTCTGCCAAGTACAAATGATCGTTCAGTCTTGTCCCTTTTTACGGAATCGCCGGTCTAGCAGCGCCAGGCGAGATTCACACGGGACGAGTCAATTCATATTGACGCAGCTGCCGCGAGTCGGCAGGCAGAAGATGAGCCGACAGCCGCGAGAGCGAGGACACTTGCGAAATCATTGTCGAAAGTTGCTTTGACACTACTCTGGTAATGGCATGGGTACACACGATGGGCGGCGGGAGGGGGGGAGGGGAGTCGAGTAACCGCCGAAATCGTTAACAGTAGAGCCGGGCCAGCGCGCGCCACGACTGTCGCAAGCAGGCGCGTTTCACAAATGGGTCAGGCAGCAGCTTGCGAAAACAAACAAAAGCCACATGCCGCATGAAGCACAGCAGCGATTTCCCTCGCGACGTCTCAGTTTTCTCCTTCGTTGAGCGGTTAACAGCCTGATTAATCAATAAACAGGCCCATCGCTTTTACTCTCCTTGGGCGTCCGACGGCGCGGAAGAGAAAGCCGCATCTGCAGAGAGCGCCGAGCGAGCAAGTGGTCGCGCCTCGACTGTAATTGTATTCAAATTCCTCGGCGAAACACTTGCGGCCGTCTGCTGGCGGACGCCGCGTGATATCGGCGCTTGCGCATCGTCGTGCCAAAGTCGCCAATTACCGGTCTGCGGAGTCGACGCTGCAATTATCAGGCCCGCTGGCCTTGAATGACTCGCTCGCCGAAATATGAAAGTGAAAAGAGCAGCGTCGAACTAGCTCGAAGCCTAGTCGATTTCGGACCACGGGGATCGCTATCGTCTTGCTCTCACGTTTTTCTCGCCCCGATAATTAAGCGTCGTGGCGATTGGCCGCGGATACCGCGGCGCCAGCGGCGGCGGCGGCGGCGGCGGCGGCGGCGACGGCAGCTTAGCGGCGACCGAGCGCGAAGCAATAAAAGTGAAAATTGCCGAGTGCGCGTCGTGACCGAAATTTCCTTTTGTTACGCCGCGCGCATTGCACACTGGCTTCGTTCTCCTTTTTTGCCCCCCCCCCCCCCTACCCCCGCCGGTCTCTTCGCTCTCTTGATTACGAAACGTCAATGCGCACACAGAACTGCCAGACTACTTTCAAGTTCACAAAATACACGAGCACATCGGGTTGCGTTGAATCTGAGCCGAGCAGACGCTGCTCTCGCAAGCTTACGTAAAGCGAGCGTCGGTCGTCAATCGGAATAATAAAATAATAAAACATAAAAGGCGGTGTACACGGCGGAGTCACAGAGATAGAGAGATGAATGATAAAAACTGGAACGAGCGTCTGTGGCTTTTACGAGCGCGGAGCTTTTGCCTCTGTTAACGACGAGGGCGAGCGAGAGATGCCTCGCGAAGGTCGAGCTCGTGCACGCGCGCGATACGAAATTCGCACTGGTTAATTTTCACAAAAGCAGCAGTCGCTTGACACTTGAATAAATATGCAGCAAAGCTCACGGGACTCGGCTAATTTATATCCATCGAAGAATCGGCAATCGAGCGGCAGCCGAATGACGTCGGCAGAAATGTATACCGACCGCACAGGTTGCGGGCAAAGTATAACAGCTTCAGCGCTGCGAAGAGACGAGGTCGTTTTCATACAAAACGATACGAAATATATTACGCGTCGATACAGATCTGCGCCGCACGTTCGAGAGCGAGAGAGAGAGAGAGAGAAAGAGAGAGAGAGAAATACAAACTAAGTGCAAGAGGGATATTGCACACATCGCAGTCGAGCCGCTCGAACGCGTGCGCGCGCGCGCGCGCGCGAGCGAGAGAGATAGCATCGCGGGAGCTGCCAGAGTTCGATCGGACAGATTAGTTATGTCAGCGCTCACGCCTCGCGTAATTCGGACGACTCTCTCGCTTGCCTCCGCGTAATAAAGCTTAGACCGGCACTGGGCTATCAATGGCAATTGAAGAGCCGTGACGCGTCCATGAAATACTTTCTCGCTCAATTGGCGCGGCGCTGTCTTCGGAGGAGCGCGCTGCTCGCAAGAGCCGCGTACAAACTCCGTCCGTGAAGCGGCGCATTAATCGTCGGCAATGCAAAGTGTAAGCAGGCAGCGCGCTCGCTTTGCTGCGGGCTGCGAGCAATTGGCACGCTCGAGAGGAAGTGGCCAACTAAAAGAAGGGCAGCGCTCGCGCCCGATGAAAACAGCTGCTGCCGTCGCGATCGCGACGCCTATATTTATATGTGCGCGCGCCCAAATAAACCCGCACCGGGCAGCGCTTGCGCGGAAAAAAAAAGCAGCACTGCGAGAGTCTCCGCGAAATATTGAATACAACGCGAGAGAGTTGGGAATTCTCGGCACGGAACGAAGTAACGTGCAAATAACGGATTGAGTGAAGATCAATATTGGCTCAGCTCGTGCCGTACGCGAAGAGCGACGAAAAAAGCGGTCTCATTTGCAGCAACAAAGCCGAGCTATAATGGATCGTTTCGATGCCAGGAGGAGAAGAGAGTCGCAAAACGCACGCAGCCGAGGCAGCCGAGGCAGCCGAGTCGCATTAAATCGGCGAGTTATGTATGGCATGTTTCGAGTCGATTGATTGATATCAGCGAGCGACCGCGGCGGATACGCGCGCTTCCTAAGAGCGTTTTAATGATAATGAGGTCGTACACAGCGAGGCAAGCAAAGTGGGTCATTATTCGCTGACGATTTCGGGCTGACGGCTCGGGAGAGATAAGCCCGCGCGCGCGAGCTTGTTCAGGCTCGGATGCAAATAGAAGGACTCGACGGCGGGGCAGCGAGCCGGGGTATAAAATTACCGCGGGCATCGCGGAGCAGAGAAGAGCTATCTGGCGCGCTCGGACGAGGTAGCCGATACTTTGTCTGGAATGCGAGCCAGTTGCGCGTGCGAAAGCTCTCTCCCGCGCGTCAGTTTATTTTCGTTGTTCTCACGTCCGCCTCTCGCGGGAAATTCCGCTCGGGCAATTTCGGCATTTGCATGGGCGCGCGCGCGAGCTCGCGAGAAACGCCGAGCGGCCGACTCGGCCGGGCGGCAGCGAGCGAGTTCCGGCTTCCGGTCACGGTCAGCGCGCCCATATCGACACGCCACTGCGGCCCAAGCTCGCCGGCTCTGCTCGGCGCTCTCGGCTAGCGGCGCTGCCAGCCGCCAAGGTGGAGGTCGTTACACCCAGCACTCGATCGAGCTGCCTGGCCCGCTTCTGCCTCGCGCTCTTCGCCCACGATCGGCGTCTATCGCGCCTTCGACGACTTATCGCGACGCCCGAACGAGCAAGGTATCTGCGTCGCGGTAAGCGAGGCTCACCGATAAAAACCACACGCACACGCGCCCAGATATGATTAACGAAGACCTCGAAGCTGGAAAAACCAGAGGCTGATGCGTCGACGCGATAAAGGCCCATGTCTATGGTAGAGGTGCCGACGAACGATTTTATCGCGAGGCGAGCGCCCGAAGAAAGTATTGGCGAGAAATCAATAATCGCTACACGGCGATGAAACACGTGTAGCAATTACAATTGTTTATCGGCTGCCAAGCAGAGAGAAAGTGCTTTATCTAAATTGAGCTCTTTTCTCGGTCTTGCCCGCGGCGATAAACCCAAATCGGCAATTCAATTTTCGATAAATGTAATGGCAAGAGCGAACAATCCATTGGCGAAGCCAGTGCGCGCGCTATCTCGCGATAATGAGCTCGCCGCTCTCGTCTTTCGTTCCTTCGCTTGGCTGGAGCTCTTTTCCGTTGTTGCGCGTATCGCGAACGCCTCGACGCAACACATCTGTCACTGCGCGGCCAGATGTCCGCGCACAATGAAGTCGTCGGAGCTCACTCGTTATTTCGATGGCAGACCGAGAGAGCGAGAGAGCGAGAGAGCGAGAGAGAGAGAGAGAGAGAAGAAGCGAAGCGATCCAAGTCGCGTGCCCGAGAACGAGTAATTAATCCGGCAGCGCGGGCAATCGATCGACCACGACTAGCACGCGATAGCTTTTTTTATTCCCCCGCTACTTCCTTTTTCCCATTTGACTTTTGAGAGCACTGGAGCGCATACGCGTGTGGTGCGCGCGTTCGTGCAATGTGGGGGTCCATTCACACGCGTCTTTTCTGCGGTCGCCCGGCAGCTGCCGCGAGAGCAGGCGAATTTCCCACGAGGCGCGGAGTTTGCAGAACTGGCTCGCTGGCACCGATCGATCGGAATCCTCGGCGTCCTGCCCGTACGTCGCGCGCGCGCTCGCGCCGCCAAGCTCTCCGAGGGGAGAGTGCCGCGATCGATCGCCTTTAAATGCCCAGCGCTCCCGGCGGCAGCGGACCTCGAGGGACATTTAACCGCGCTGCATCGAGGCACACTGGCTGTTTGCTCGCCCACTGACACTGTATCCAGACACTTGCACACTGCACTGAGTCACTTACGAGCTGACGCAGCAGCGGGGCACTGCGAGGGCTCGCCGCGACGACGAAGAAGACGACCAGACGCGTTCGAGGAAAGAGCACGCGAGCCGGAAATAAGCGCTCGTTCGCGACATCCGTTCCACAAAGTGCATTTCTCTCTCTCTCTCTCTCTCTCTCTCTCTCTCTCTCTCTCTCTCTCTCTCCCTCTCTCTCTCTCTCTCTCTCTCCGTCTCGTAGGTCGACGCGCGTGCACACCACATGTTCTCCGGTGCCTCCTCCCTTCCAGCTTGAAAGCTTTTTTGCCTGCTGCTGCTCCTTCTCCTCCTCCTCCTCCTCCTCCTCCAAGACTCAGCGTATCCGTGCGAGAGCGACGCATGCGCGCGACGGAGCTTGCACGCAGGTCGCGAGCGAACCCGAGAGAAGGAGGTAGCGGGCGAGATATGCTGTTTACCTCGTTGTGACTGGCTGGCTGACGCGATCGTGCGTGCGAGCGCGCGGCGCGTTACAAAATCCGACTCGCGTCAGCGTAGCGCAAGCTGCAGTGCGTCGCGGCGGCGAAGGAGCGCGCGGAGAGGCTTGCGCAAGGGCCGCGCAATGGATAATGGGGGGATGAAGAGACTTACGCTTTTCGCGCCTTGACCGACCAATCCATATCGCGCGAGACGTAGGAGACGAGCGCCTGTGCGCTCGCGTTCGCGGGACTGCTCAACCTCCTGCGCTTGACGGCGGCGATATTGCACTTGCGCACACAACACTGGCGTTTTTTGCCGGCGATCTTGTTGCTCTGGCCAACGGCGGCTGCGGCAGCCTCTGGCGACTCGGAGTGCTCGGACGGCGGCGGCGGCGGCAACGGCGGCGGCTGCTGCTGCTGCTGCTGCTGCTGCTGCTGCTGCTCGGACGTCGCCACCTTGGCCGCGTCGTCCGCAGCCGCGACTCGCTGCTGCTGGCGCAAGTGCTGGCTAGAGCGCCGTCGCTCCGACACAGGGGTCGCCAGCGGGTCGACACACGGCCGCGCCTCCTCGTCCAGCTTTACTGCCGTCGCTCGAGCTCTCGTGACTGACTTGTCGGGGCGTCGCGCGCGGTTGTGGACGCACGACTGGCTGCCTCGTTGCCGCTGCTGCTCACACGCGACTCACCGTCATGCACTGTATATCACCGACACACACTCGCCGCCTACGACCGTCGTTCACGCTGGGCCTCGTCGACGGCTGCTTAAGTCTGACTCGTCCTTGGCGATGATGAGTCGCGATCGAGCGAGCGAGCGAGCGAGCGAGCGAGAGAGCAGCGACGACGACGACGACGACGACGCCGCCCCAACGACGGCCGAGCAGAGACTGACTGGCGGCGAGTCGCGCGCGCGCACCAGCCGTGGTGGGGGCAAGCCCGCAGCCGCGCAGCCAGCGAGTGTGTGCCTCGCCAACGGCGGCGACGGCGGCGGCAGCGGCAGCAGCGGCGGCACGCCGAGCGAGCGAGCGGGCGAACGTTGAAAGAACCAGCTCGGCGAGCGCGAGTGCAGGCACAGGGCCGTAGCCAGACGCGGCGGCGGCCCGCGCTCCTCCCAACCCTTCTCCTCGGCGCGCCGGCACAGGGGCTGCCGCTGGCTTTTGTCTCTGCGTTGCCCATGCCTTTTTTCGACGGGAAAGGGGAGATGCGCGCACGGGTGTCATTATCGGGGCGCATCGGCCCGCCCGAGGCTTCGCTTCTGTGCTCCGCTTCGCTCGCTTTCGCTCGCCCTGCGAGCACGCGTGTGCCTGCGAAGAGACGCGCCGGAGCGCCGCTGCCCTTCGCCGCGCTCGCGTTCGACAACGCTCGACTTTCTTTGAATGGCTGCGCGGCATCTGCTTGGCCGCCGGGTCATCGCGGCGGCGGCGGCGCGCGCGCACGCCGCCCACCGGCCGCTTTACCATGCGAACCACGCAGGACGGTTCCTCGCGCCGCCGAGCTTGCACGCAAGCTCGTGTCGGGGAGGAGTACCAGTTTTCCTCGGCGTGCCCCCGTGTCTTTTCCAATCGGCGCGCGCGCTGCCAGATTTCAAAAGGACGAGCCTCCACTTCTAACCAGAGCGCACATTTCATTTGCGTTAATGGCCTCTTCGTACGGCTTTGTTCTCTTTGCAATAGCTGCTCTCTAGTACTTTTGAGAGCCGCGCGGAGAGTGGCTCGATCGATCAGTGGACGAGATGAAATTTTTCATCAGACAAGCTCAGTCGGTTTTTCCGTTAAAAACTCGGATAATCTCATCGGGCAAAATTCTCTCTGTCTCTCATTTATCGCTGGAAAAAAGGCCTTTTAAACGCGTTACAACATTTTTTTCTCCCGCTGTCGTGCTCGATTCGCACAGCCATTGGCTCGTGCGGCAGCAGCGAGATAGGGCGATTTAATGGCTAGAGCACATACACGTAGAGAGAGAGAGAGAGAGAGAGAGAGAGAGAGAGAGAGAGAGAGAGAGAGAGAATACACTGGGGGAGCTGCATCGCAAAGGGAGCTGTAGCAACGAGGGGGTAGTAACAGCAGCCCTCGGTTTTGATGGACCCCTCGGCGCTCTCTCGCTCGCTTGCTGTGCACGAGTGTGTCTGTCTATAACTTTGGTCCGGCCGATGTCGCCCGTCGAATTAATCCCAGAAAAGTCCACGATGCCGGGGATTTAACGTCGACGCACGGCGCTCGCACTCCCGGGCCAGACTCGCGTTTGTTTGTCCGCTCGTAATCACATCTGCGCATTTCGGCGGAGGCCGGTCTTTCGCCGCGAGGAGGAACGCGCACAGCGCTGAGCCGGCTGGCGCGCTGGCGCTCAAAATGAATGACGAAAGCGCAATTCCGCTCCGGTCGAAAGGCGCCTTTGCGCTGGGCCTTGAGTTTTTTCCAGTTGGCAGGCGCACGGGAGCGCGCAGGCGCACGGCCGTGTGTCGCCTCTGCCGGCGGAGCAGTGGCTCGCAGCTCCGCGCGCACGCGAAATTCGGCTCCGAGAGGGGCGAGAGGGACCTTTGGTATCGTGGCGAGAGCCTTGGGCGGCGGCCCAAGGCCGCGTGGCAGGGCTCGACTCTCTCGCTGGAGCACGCGAGCCGCGGCCCTTTTGGGAGCGCGCGCCGCCGCCTGCCTCGGGCCGCCTCGGCCAGGTAAAAGCGAGTTGGGCTCGGCTGAATGGAATGACGAATGCGCGCTCTCGCTCTATCTCCTTCTCCGCCGTTCTCCTTTCGCCGACGACGACGACGACGACGACGACGACGCCGACGCCGACGAAGGGAAAAGGTGAAAGGACCGCGATACGCTCGCACGGACGCACACGCGAGAGCCAACGGAATCCAGAAGTAGTGACCTTAACAGAGAGCGATGGCCAGTCGCGCGGCTCTATACCAAATTCTAAGTTTTTTTCAGCGGTTTGGTATTCCTACTACGTCTCGCTGCTGCTCGCTTGCTCGCGGCCACGCACGTTTTATTGTGCCGTTTCCGTTTGTGTGCTTTGAAAAATGTTTTCTCTCTCTCTCTCTCGTTCTCTCTGTCCGCGCTGCTCGCTCGCGCTCTACTCCGTTCTGGGGAATTCGGGAAAACCGGTTTTGGAGAGCGCTCTTTATTGCCCTCCTGATAAAAAAGAAACCACGACGCGGCGCGCGATGCTATCAACCTGAAATTCATTTCGGAGACGTAGCCGTGGAGAGATTAATAAAGAAAAGGGGACAGAAAAGAGCGCAAAGCTTTCGTGTGATTATATTTTCCGCGCGCGAGCCGACCATTAAGGGCGGAACTAATAATCCGCGCGACGGGGGAACGAGAAAAAAGAGCGCTGATCAAAGGCGTCATAGGCTCGCGGCTGAAAAGTTGATAATCCTGGAGGCTCGTTGTAATTCCGTCGCGATAATTAAATGAAAAAACGAGGCGCGCGGTGCTCCTCGTAACAAAGCTCTCTCGCAGGCACTTGGCCCAGCCAACGACCAACAGTACAATAAAGAGAAACGTTGCCCTTTGTCGCTGGCTGCGATCGGCGCGCCGCACATATACCTGATCCGCATTCTGGCGCTGCGTGTATCTTTAGGCCGAGCTGCGCATCTTACCTGCAACACAAATGAAAATAGATCGGTCATTAGAGGCTGCCACTGCAGGGTGGCGAAAGAGGGAGAAAAATGGAAGGGCGTCGGGACAGGTACGCGGGCCAGCTGGAAAAATGATGCGGCGTGGCGCAGCTCGGATCCGGGGGCACGAATCACGACGGAAAAATGCTGGCGTCGCGCCGAAACGGAGCGGAGCTGGTTGGCCGGAGAGAGAAAGAGGAGCGAGCGAGCTTCGTGAGAGAAAGAGAGAAAGAGAGAAAGAGAGAAAGAGAGAAAGAGAGAGAGCAGCCAGGCAGCGCGAGGCTCGGGCTTGAGAAGAATCCAGGCGGGTGCGGGGCGAAGCGCGCTCGCGGCGCATATACCTGCGCTGGAGCCGCCTCCTCTCTTTCTCTCCGGTCGAAATAATGAAGATAGAGGAATGAGATCGATCGCTCGCCAGCTGATACCTGCCCCGGCTCGCGGAAGAATCCCGCGACGAATCCCCGATGCTCGCGCTCGACGATCACGACAGAATTCTATTGAAAGTCTATCGTTTCGTAAGGTCGCGCAGCCTGCAGATCGATCTGCTGCTCTCTCTCGGCTTCGGCCGCCCGGTCAAGCATTAGAATGTAAGACAAAAGAATAGCGAAGACACATCTCTCGCGCGAGTCGTCTAGCGCATTGTATGCAAATGGCCGATTTAATCGATCGACTTGGCTCTCTCGCACGACTCGTCATTTTTCTCTCGATCGTCGTCGTCGTCGTCGTCGTCGTCGTCGTTATTCGGCTGTTTTTCAAATCCCATTCGCAACGGTCGAAGCCCATCGATGAGCGAGGCTGACGAGCCAAGTAAAAAACCCGCGAGAGCGTTGCACTCGTCACTGGATTTTCCGATTGCACGCGCCGCAGCCCGACAGAGCGACAGAGCGACAGAGCGGGGATTTAATTATTCTAGCGTACACGTATACATGGCTTCCGGGGGCTATCATCTTGGTGCGATATTACGACGTAATCACTGGCGCTTCAGCCGGATTAAATCCCTGACTCCGCCGGTAGCGAGGATTACGAATTTCTATGAGAGCCCGATGTAATTCTCGGTGGCGTGCTCGGATTTTTTTCTTTTTTTTTTACACGCGGCGCGTCCCGAGCTTACGTACGCGCGTTTCAATTAAAATGTTGGGTGGAAAGGTGGACCCGCAGTGTGTCGCGGTGCATTGTACTACGACTGAACAAGAAGAATGGAATCTTGCGTTTGGATCTGATCTTGACCTTGGACGCTTGTCTTGGCCTTCGATGCTTTCCCACGCGAATTAAGCGGAGAAAGGCTCGTCTTCGTCTGCCACGCGATGATCACGCCCGAAAAAGAGCTGGACCGAAAAAAGATCACTCCTCTCTTTCTCTCTCTCCCTCTCCGTCGAGCGAGCAAGAGAGAGAGGCCCCTCAAGGTTGCCGCAGCAAAAAATTAGCAGCGAGCGCTCTATGTAGAGGCGCGCGAGGATGTCGTGTGCGAGAGTACGCGAGAGGATGGGAATTGCTGCCAGGCACTGATTCGAGCCGCGCATGCCACCAACTGGCGCTGCACCTGCTGCCTGCCTGCTGGCGCTGCCGAGAGCGAGCGAGCCAGCCACGCGAGGCGGCAGTGCGCGCACGCGAGTGTTTCTGATTCCCGGAGCGCGACTCGCGCTCGCCCGATTCTCCGATCGCAGATCATCGAGATCGAGCGCCTCGCGATGTTCCCATTTGTTTGGTAGCAATGAGCGCGCGGAGTGGCGCAGGAAGCGCCTTGATACACGGCGAGGAAGGAGAGAGGATCGGGAGTGCGGGTCTGGGCGACGAGGAGGGGAAGCGTACCGCGAGGCGAAGAAAGAGAAAGAGAAAGGCGCGAGTGGAGCCGCGCGAGTGAATGTCAGCTCCGAAGGTCGGCTTTTGTCAAGTTCAGAGTCTGTCTCTCGCGACGACGCTGCTCGCTCTGCCTAGGATCGAGGCTATTTTCGGACTGCGCGCGCGCGCCGAGCGGCGAGCGAGCCCCGCTGGACTCGGCACTGCCGCGAGTCGGCGCACGTTAATAAAGCGGCGAGCGCGAGTGCGGGCATTGTGGAGCCGGCTTTGTCCGGCCTACGAGCCGCGGCGGCGTCCCTTTCCCTTCGCAGCTGCTGCCGCTCGCTGCTCGCTCTGGACGGATTGCAGCCGCGCACCCGAGACGGGACAATGACCAGACGCCGGAGACGACTTAGCGCTGCGGAGCGCGAACTATTCCCGTGCGCACCTGCGCCGCGTCCGCGAGTCCGCGGAGCCCAGCAGAAGTGCGCGCGCGAGAGAGACGCCGGCAGCGCATTAATTATTGTCGGGGCAGTGGGCTGTCGCCCTCGGACTCTGTCTCCAGAGTATTAACGGAGAGCGCGGCGTTACTATAGCTGCTGCTGCTGCTGCTGCTGCTGCTGCTGCTGCTGCTGCTGCTGCTGCTGCTGCTGCTGCTGCTGTCGCCGCCGCCGCCACCGCTCGATCATTGCTCTGACGCGTTCTCAGCCTGCGTGCGATTGATCGCTTCGCAACGAAAATTCCTTCGATGGCTCTTTAAACGTTCTCGGCCATTTTCTCGTGCCGCCAAACGGCTGAGACGCGTTTCACAGTCACGAGCGCCAGAGACTCTTTGATTGTCATAATTGTGCGTGTGCGCGCGGCTTTTCTCGCTTCCCTTCGTTGCTTAACACCTGCCCTTTGTGACTATGCCTCTGCTCGCTCTCGTCGCTGTGCAGCAAAGTGCAGCGACCTTCGTCGAAGAAGAGGGGAGGGCAGCGGCAGCAGTAGCAGCGGCAGCAGCAGTAGCAGTAGCAGCAACTCGCCGCGCACTGACGATAAAATTGAGTATTCTGAATCCTTGATTTTCCGTGGACGGCCGACCGCTCGATCGTGAGTGCTTCGTGCGCGTTTGAGGTCCTGTTCGTCAGCGCGAAAGGCTGGCTTGTGGCGCCCGGCTCGGCTCGCGCTCGCGTCACTTTTATCCGCCTCACGCGCGCACGGCGCACCACTCCGACGCAGTTTGCTGTTTGCGTTTAATTTGGTGCCCCCCCCCCCTTCCCTTCCTTCCCTGCGGCCGCCAACAGACAGCCGCGGGCTTTGAACTCGCGCGAGCAATGCAAACGTGCGCATCTAGCAACGGACGTGGACTATGGCGCGCGTGCGCGTGCCATACGCCACGACCATCAGGCCTAATAAATGACAATTGCGCGTTTCTTGCAAGTCCAAACGAACGTCTGCGACTTCGGGGAGCTTTGCTTTCCACTTCGCGGGCTGGCGTCTCGCTGCTCATCGTTTGACCGTCCAGCCGACGCGGCGGCCCTTGCAAGCAAGCCAGATTGGGCTTGCAAATAGTGAATGCCGCTTCTGGTACACTGACCAACGTGTAAGGCGCGCGAGCGAGCTTGAACGGGCGAGGAGATGGGAAGGGGCTCCGATGTACCTTTCACGCGCGATGTAATCAATATTTTTGCTCTCGTGTGCGGCAACGCTGCAATTGCGCTCGCTCGCCACAACCCGAAGAAGGACAAGACAGTATCCCAGGCACGCGCGCGTATATGTACACGCCGTGCTCCACCGATCGATCCCTTTCCGAGCTCGAGCGGCTCGTCTTCCTTTTTTTCCGCCGAATCGCGCATCCCCCTCCCCCTGACCCCCGGGCCGGGATTTTTGTCTCTCCGTTTCTTGGCTATTTTTATCTCCTCTTATTCCGTTACTCTCCCGCAGCGAGTTGTGCTTCCTTTATGTGCCGCTGCACACGCCGCCGCGGTTACGGATGTGTACTCCCTGAACAAGAGTACGAAAAATCAATAGGTCGCGATCAGTGCGAAAGAAGCGAAAAAATAGCAGGCGAACAATGGAACACAACCGCTCGCGGCTATCAGATTTGTGAGCTTTTAATAAGTTGAGGAGTACATATCTGGCGATCCTCGCGATTGCGCGACAGGTAGCCTAGTGCATCAGTGAGCACACGTGGGGCGACGCCTCGCCCGAAGAGCGCTGCTGCGGCACAGCCCTTCGCCAACTCGACAACCGCCACTAGAGTTTGGCCCCGGCGACGCGCGTCGCGATTCCAATCCCGACTCGCTAGTCGCCTCCCAGCGCTTCGTCGGATACGGGCGATGCTTAGAGCGGATCGACCGTCGGTTCTCCGTCCGTCGTTCGCGTCTGCGCGATCAGTGCCTCTGCGTCTGCTCCTCGAGCGATCCGACGCGCACGGCAAGAAGGGAAAGCGTTGGAAAACGCCGGGCCGCGGCGATCGATCGGTGATGCGAGTTGCGCGCGCTCGAGACTGATTAACGCGCGGTCGGGCCGGGTACGCACGGCGACGCCGACGACTCGCTGGGAATGAGCGCTCGGTGCGGTGAAGGACTCCGGCGCGCGACAGCGCCTCGGTGTGACTGACCTACGGCATATACCCGTCAATCGGCTTCTTCTTCTCGCCGGAGGTGCTGGCCACGGCGATTCCCGGAATGCAGGAGCGCGCGCGCGCGCGCGAGCAGCCTCGCCGACGACTAGATTCGCTGTGTTGGCGTTGCGTGTGTGGCGTATATCCGCTCCATATGCGCGCGCTCGATCGCTCGGGAAAACGCGAGTTGCGCGCGCGCAGGAAGCAGCCGCAGCTGTTGGCAGGCGCAGGTATATGGGCGAGCGCGCGCGCACGCGGCAGAGCCAAGCTTTCGTCGTGAGAAAGGCGAATAAAAGGTGCGCGCGCGCGGCGGCAGCCAGCCGCGAGCGCAGCACCAGTCAAATGGAAGAAAAAAGAGAGAAAAAAACCCGGCGGCTTTTGTGGCGCGGGAGGAAGACTCGCGGCTCCAACTTCTTCGCTCGTGTTTCGCGCGTATCTTTGCTCCGCTTCAATGAGAACGAGCGCCCGCGTTTATTTACTCGTCGATGCTCTGCCTCGTCCCTCTCGCTCGAGCTTTTATAAATAACGTGAAAATCCAATCGTGGCGCTGGGCTGCGGCGCTCTTGAAAAAAACGGAGCTCAAACATGACGCGCAGCAAATGTCCCTCGTGAAAAGAACGGACGGATATTTGCCGATGGGTGAAGGGGAGAGAGAGGAGCACACACTCGCGCTCACGAGAGAATGTCAAATGAGCGATGCACTATACAAGCGTTTACTTATGCAAATGCATCCAGCTTCGTGTGCACGCACGACGACGACGACGAGCCTCTTCGCTCTGACATTCGCGAGAAGAGGGCGCGCAGCTTTGCCTCTCATATCGGCGCGGATAAAGAGTATTAAAGGTCTACAAAGAAGCATTCGAATGGAAGATCGATCTCGCATCGGGGCTTCCTCGGCGTCTCGGGAGATTAGCGGGAGCGGCCGAAGAAAGGGAGAGTGTGCAGGGCTGTAGAGGCACAACGTGTGCACTAGCTGGAGGACACCTGTTGGTTGACCGCGCGCGAGGAGCTACGCTGTGAGAAATGCTAATACGGCTTTGCTCGGCGCGGCGAGAGTGCCGACAAGATGCATGCACTCGCTCGCTCTCTCTCGCTCTCTCTCTCGCTCTCTCTCTCGCTCTCGCTCTCTCGATCGATCGCGACACATACGAGGCGATAAATTTTCACGCTAATTCTATCGGCCTCAAGGGATAAGCGGACCTGCCGCGGGCTTTCGCTGGGGCACGGTGGACCGACGCCGCGACAGCTGCCAATTTCCGAGGCGTTCGGCCAAGTTCGCGAAATCGGCCAAGGCTCGCTGAACAATAGTCGGTCGATTTTTCATTTTGGCCATCGGTCGCGCAGTCCAACAGTGCCGGAGCGATGAATCATCGACGGCGGGGGAGCGCACGCACACGTCGTGCAGGAAACGAGAGCAGAACCGTCGGGCCACTGCAGCTCGGCGGAATGGCCAGTCGCGAGCGAAGGGACGAGGGACGCAGACGACGCAGACGACGACGACGACGACGACGACGACGACGACGACGACGACGACGACGACGACGACGACGACGACGACGACGACGACGACGACGACGACGAGTCGAGTCGAGTCGAGTCGAGGACGTGGGTTTTTCTAGCGCTGCTGGCCTGGTGGCCTCGACGCTCGGACGTTTGCCCAGCGAACGTTCGTTGAACTCGCCGTCGCCGCGCCGCCAGAAAGCGCCGGCGAGAGGGAGAGAGAGAAAGAGTTACCCCGGTTCAAGGCGATCGCCTTTGTACCGGACAATTGTCAAGCTTGCCTCTTTTGCCCGCTCGCTCGCTTCCTTTCTTTCAACCGGCGCGACTCGCCCTTTTCACGGTCCCCCCTTCGGCACGCGTGTTCCGGTTTTTCGCCGTTGTTTACGTCGCCACTTTTTAATTTTTCAACTGCTTTCGTCGTCCGCTCGGTTTTTGTTGTTGTCGGCGCGCGCGCGCTCGCTCGCCGTTCGACCAATGTGTTTGCTCTCGTTGAAAAGGAGAGAGCAGCAATATCGCCTTCTCAAGCTGCGCGCGTCGGGCAAACTTTTCATTCGTTTTTCCCTCTCGCGTGCTCGCGTAGTCAAAACAGAATTCTCCGAACGCGAAAGGGCGCGGTGCGTGCCCTTCCTTTCCTCCTTCTTCTTCTTCTTTTTCTATTTCTTTTTCTTTTTTTCCCGGCGTACTCGCTGTGCAACGGGATACATATTGCATACAAAAAAATGACGCAATCGAGTACTGGCTTTGCACGATAAATGCATACATCCAAAGCGCACCTTTCATTTCTGAATCGTTACTTTAAAAAGCCCGCCCGCGCCTTGTGTTTTTTTCCCTCTTGTGTTCGTCGAGCGCGGCTATTTATTGCGGCGCAGTGGTAGCATAATACGCCTTTGATCGAAACGTGCGAATAACACGGACTCTTTATATATACGGGCTCCCGGGTAAGCCCTAATTTCAATGGCGCCTTTCGAATCGAACGAACCCCGCGTGGCGCGCATAGTGCACGGCGAAACAAGAACGAAAAAGTGAAGAAAAAAAAAAAAAGAAAAGAGAAAAGAAAAAAAGCTGCGTTTCGAAACGCAGCTGCGCGAGAGTTTTTATGCGATACGGCCTGAGAAAACAAGGCTACGCAGCGTTCTGTGCACGTACGTGCACGGCTTTGCTATCAGCATGGCTATCGGCGTTTTTCTGAAATATCAGCCGATTTCAATGAGCATTGTTGCACATCCCCCGGCACGTGCAATTATCGCAGGGTTGCGGCGGAAAAAATGAATCTTCTCGCCAGAGAGCCAAGTGGAATGGCACGGCGCGTTCACGAGCGTCAGCACGATGAAAGGATATTACGCACGGCGGGACAGAGGGGGGGGGGGGCGCACTCTCTATGCACCCACTATTTTCAGTGTGAGATAACTGACATTTCAATCCGGTAGAGAAGTGAACGTAAGTTCTTAGAATGTACGAAAGTCGATCGGCGTGAAAGTTCGTCGAACCGGCGACGCCGCCGTCACCGCTTAACTCGCGCGCGCGCTCTGTAGATGAACGCGCGGCACTCTATGTGCGTTCACCAAAGCACTTTCAAGGCGAATCTGCCCTTTTTAGGCAGCGCGAGAGCCGCAGAGCCAATTAATGATTATCGTTATTAATGAAAAATCCATTAGCCGGCGTAGCGGCAGTGCAGCCTGCAAAATTTACGGTAAAGCTCGTGAAAATGTGGCGATTATCTCGCAATTGCGCGAAGCCGCCGCGGCGCGTCGTAAATCAACGTGCATCCCATTCACCGTCGACGATCATCGGCTTTTAATTTACACTGTTAGAGAGCCGCATGCGCGGAGAGAAACAATGCCGCAATCGGTAGTCTCTAATTTATATTCATGCAGCTTGCAACGTACTATCCATAATCCTTGGCGTACGACGCGACTGCTCCCGAAGAGGAAGTGACCGCGGTACCGGATTCCAACTCCCGCTTCGATCGCTGCCCAGACATCGCTGCAACTGCGCTGCCAAAAAGTGAGAGGACGTAGCGCCGCCGCCGACAATTGGGCTTCCAACTTTGTTGCGAAAGTGCATCCAAGCCAAGGGGGAAGAGAGCAAGCGAGCGTAGATATTACGTCGCTGACGCGCGTTTACGCGCAGCTGCTGCATAGACGGGCGGTCATTGGGTCATTGCTCGCAGCGACGAAAGAATCAAGGCGCGCCGAGCCTCTGCCCCTCTTTTTACCGCCGCTTCAATGAGCGCGCGGACGACCGGGCTTTTTCGCCGAGTGAATTTGTCCCGGCGCGCCCGACTCGGACAATTTGCCGTCGCTTCTGACATTTTTTGTCACTCGCCACACGAGCGCATGCCATCGATCGAGCCGAGTGAAAGGTGGCGCGTATCTCCAAAATTCACAGCCTTGGAATTTCGACGCTTGGGCGTAATTAAATCGGGAGCCGTTGCCGGCCGGCCGGCCACGCGCTTTCCCCGTTTCGATCGACTGCAAAGCTTCAAAGGAGAGGATGCAGAGCGAGGCTAATTTTCCTTCGTCTGTCAAAGCCAGAAGGCTCGCTCGCGATTGTCCTTTTACTTTTAAACTTGCCGGAGTGAACCGAGTGCTAGGCTGCTTTGTGCGCTGCACGCGCGAATCAGCGCCGTTCGCGGCTTCTATATTATTCTTTTCTCTCGCTCCTTTTGTCGCGTTTTAGCCGGCTCGAGAGCCCAAGAAAGTCGAGCGAAAGTCAGCCAACCTTTTTTGCAGCAGCAGCAGCAGCAGCAGCAGCGACGACGGCGACACTTTAGAGGCTTCAGCGAGACGGCGAAATTGAAGTGCTGCTGCTGCTGTTCCCGTGAGCACTTTGTTATACGAGCTGCCAACGCCGCGCGCGCCCCCACAGATGGACAAATTTATGCGAAAATTACGCTTGCAAAAGCGATGCCATCGAAATTGAATTGAGTCACGCGCGCGTCGCTGTTTTTCTTTTCTTTCCTCGCGCACTTGTTTATTTGTACATCTGGAGCTTACGAGTATCGCCGCGTATATTCCGTTCGTACGAGAACAAAAAAAAAGAGAAAAGAACGAAGAAGGAAAGAAGCAGCCCGAAGTAGGTAGAGCGTAAGCGCGCGGTAAGCCTCACGCATAAAGATGAGCAAGCACGCGCACGAAAACGTTAATCCGCGACTCGCCCGAGAATGGTAAGCCTTACGAATGGACATGGCGCATGTGCATGTACACATATATATGACGGCTTGCGCGCGAGAGAATAGAACCGGCTGATCGTCTCGCAAAAGAAGGACAGACGGATAAATTTGGAATCGTTCGTCCCTGTCTCTCTCTCTCTCTCTCTCTCTCTCTCTCTACACGCAGGGAAGAGAGAGAGAGCGAGAGAGAAGGTTGATGACCCGCATTTTCAAACGCAGCCCTCGCGCGGTCGCTCTATGAAGTCAACCGGCGGGCAGAGAGGGAGTTGTGATCGATGGCATCGATCGTGTGTTGTCGTTTAAGGCACCGTTAGACCAGAGTGTACCTATATATACCTACGCTCTAGCCGCGTACGTACGCGCGAATCCAACTTTCACGTAGGAAATTAGTCTTATCACTCTCGCGCGTAGTCTTGACGCGGAGCAGAGAAACCGGCGGCGGAGCGCTTAATTTCAGCGGGCCACGCTTCGTATACGGAGCCCGAGATCCGGCCTATCCGCAGAAACACTGATGCGCGATGCGCGTCCATTGTTGCTCGCGGATCGTGACGAGATGAGCAGCCGGGATAGTAAGCAGCGTGGCGCGCCCGGGCAAATTAAGAGCGAGCCCGCAGCCAGGGCCGATTCTGCATGGCCGCGGAGAAAGGATGGAGAGCGAGCGATAGAAACTCGCCGCGGCTTGCGCTCAAGATTTTTCGGCTGCGGTCAGCTGATTTTCCGCGAGTCACACTCGTTGTTTTGCGTCGCCGCGCCGGCACTTTCCATTTGTCAAGCCGCCGGTTCACACTTTCCATTCTCTTGCTCTCGATTCAGCTTCGGATTTTAGATCGCGATTGCAACGGGGGTTGAATCTCACCGCTACAAGCCAGTAATAACCCGTATGCGTCCTAATGCAGCAGCAGAGAGAAAAGCGTCCGACTAAATTATTTGTTCCGGACTCGGCACTTTGCTCTCTGCCAGCGCTGCTTGAATCGAACAGTTAATTAGCTAGCTCAAACATTGTTATTTGAGTCACAGAGTAGGAAGCGCCGCGGCTGAAATAATAAACGATTGCCGCACACTGTTTGCCTTGCGCCATTTTTAGTTGCAATAGATAACAGCAGTCGTCGCACATACGCGGCAGCTGAGGATGCACAATGAATATCCGGTTGCCACATAGGCACGCTGGCAACGCGCAAAGGAAACGCGGAAAAAATGGGATGAACGCGTCTCTCTTGTTCCCATTCGGCGAGCGACACTCTCTACGGTTCTCCGGCAATTCGGATGCATTAGTATTAATACGCCCGCGGTGAACAATGAGCAATGGCCTGGCCCCTCGTTTATCGTGCGCGCCGCGTCAGCGACCAACAGGCGAGCGGATCGGGGCGCGGACGGAACTGCCGAGAAGTCCTTTTTGGCGAGATCGCGGCGCGGCACGGGCGAGTAGCGGGCGACGTATCGCCGCGCGCCTATTTAGCCTGCTCACATTTACATGCGAGAGGCTGAGAGACTGCGAGCGCGAGCGAATCAATCGGCGGCCGGCGGAACATGTCGCCGACACTAGCTTTTACCCAATACCGAACGTGCCGCTTCGGCGAAAACAACCGGCCGGCGGAGCGATTGCCGCTCGCGGAGCGCAGCCCGAGTGACGTCGTTCCGCGCTTATCGCTGCTTTGTCTGCCCGTTAATTCATCGCCGGCCAGTGCCGACCGCGAGGCAGGCGTAAAAAAAACGAATCGTAGGCGACGCCAAGGTCAGATCTAATTTAATTTTAGCGGGAGTTTCGTTCGGCTATGGAATTAGAAAGAGCGCTTACGATTAGCTTGTTAGACGTGTCGACAATTTCGACACGTCTAACAAGGATACGCGGCCCGAGGGCACCCAGGCATTTTTTTTGCTTTTTTGCGTAATTCCAGGTCATGTAGCGTTTCGATAGGAACAAGCGCGTGCTTTTTCTTTTTTTTCTTTCTTTTTTTTTCGTCAGCGACGCCTTATTTATAGCATTATTATACCCTTGAAGGGGTCCGTTAAAATGCGTCAGCGCCAGTCAAAGAGCGCAATAGCGAGCGATCGCGAAACCGTTGACTGAATTAGCAGAGTCGAGATAGATGCCTAATTCGCTTGTGAGTTGAGCAATCGGTCGCTCGTTCGCTCGCCTCGAAATAAAGTTAGAAGAGAAAGGGATCTCGGGTGTGCAGAGAGACTGGTGTAGGTCTCGCTGGAAAATAGTTGAAGTTGGCGGGTCAGGAAATTGGAGCGCCCTCGTATATTAATCAGCGCGTGCTCTCTTGCGCGAATCCAATAATGCACCCCCCCCCCCCGCCCTCCTATCCCGCCCTCTCATTCCACTCTCACTCGGACGGTTTATTAAACTTTCTCGCTATTGAAATTCAAATATAGACGAGAGCACGAGGATAATTTTTTCTTTTCTCGAAGGTGCGCAGATAAATTTGTCACCGAGCGAAACTCCCGTCGCAGTGGAACGAGGCGAGCAAAGTTTGACGAGAGCGTGAGACGTCATAAACAGCGGCAGCAGGTCAACGGTATAAATAGTGCAAATGCAGCTTGTTCCGATATAGGTCACGAATCGCGAGTGAGAGGTTAACAGTGTGTCTGCGGGCGAGGAGTGAGGAAGGTGGACGGAGGAGGGGGGGGGGGGAGCGAAGAGCGATCGGCTTAATTTGTCGCGAGAGCTAGTGCGGCGAAAGAGAACGGCGCGTGCGCCATTGCGAGCAATTACGATTTATACCGGCGGCCTTGCCTATGCGCCACGACGACTATCTCGCTCGAAGCACACGCGCGCGAACACACCTCGATTGTTGTCGTCGTTGTCGTCGTCGTCGTCGTCGTCGTCGTCGTCGTCGTCGTCGTCGTCGTCGTCGACGTCGTCGTTGCCGCGAGCGCGCTCTACTACGCTCCTTTTTACGCAACGCGCGCGCATTCAGAACTTTACGCACGCGGCTGCCGTGAATCTCCAATTCGCTCGATTACGCGAGATCGTCGCTCTCCGTAGGGCAAACGTTTTACGGGAGGGGTGTACGCGATCGCAGGGCCGTCTCTTCGGCTTTGCGAAAGTTCGGATGATCGAGCGAGGCATCCGCGCGGCAATAGATCGTTGATCGGCGGAGCAGCGTACACTCGGCGAGCGAGCGCCTCGCGTACGGGCCGTGGTGCCTCCGCCTCGCGCGTCTTTCCCTTTAGCCGAGTGCTTTTGGGATTTGCTAATTTCTTATTTGTGCATTTGTGATTTCGATAGCCGTGCGTACGAGTGCTCCGACTTTCGGATTCGATCGAGGCCACTTTTGCTCCGTCGAAAGCTCGCTGGCCTTTTCCCCCGGCGTTGCGCCTGCCCTGCGAGCTCGCGCGCGTCGATCCGCTAAAATAACGACGAGCGAGTTCGAGGTCGACTGCAATAATTTCGCGCTTGCAGCGAGTCGGCCGGGATAATGGGCAGTGAAATGTAATCTTTGTTCGGATGCATGCCAATGATCCGTCAATGAGAACGCGCGCGCGTTATTAATTAGCAGCGACAGATTAACCTAGATTAAAATGATTAGGTTACGAGCGCTCGCGCTCGCGCCGATTATAAATATTGTCTGCGTTAATTTGATTACCACGCAAATCGATTCGACCCCGTTTCGAAAGCAACCGATTGTAGGTTTCCTCCGTATACTGCCCGGTGTCATCGTGAAAAGCCTCGGTCGCAATCGATTACATTCACCGAAAACTTAACCCGAACCCAATTACTCTCCGTCGATCATCGCCTTCCGCGCGGTTCTCGCATACGTGCCGCGCGCAAGCAAAAATGCGATGGATTTCTCAAGATCCTGCAAGCCGCGGTGACACACGCACGCACACACACACACGAGCCCTCGGCAGTGCGGCGAGCGTTATACATGGTATTTAGGAAAGGCCGAGAGAAAGAGAGAGAAAAAGAGCGTGCTAGCAATGTCACAACCTGTTTGGAAGGCGCTAAGAGTTGCGAGCACAATGAGTCGTATGGGCGAGCTTTCAAACCGCGAGCCGGACGAAGCACACTCGCACTTCCTTGGGTGCCGCTTTTGATTAGCTCGATCGCTCGACACTCGGGCGAACGTCTCGGTGGGACAGTCGTCCCCCACAGCTCTGCTCGTTCCTAGTTTGCGAACTCATCGCGCGTCGCCCATTCCTTTTTTCTCGTCACCGCAAAGCTCTCTCTCTCTTCCTCGCTCAATCCCGCAGTTGCATATCGCCAAGGATTTATTGCGCGTGAGCGAACACTCGATTGGAAGTGAGACGCAATTCTGACCGCGTTGCTCTAAAAGGCGAAAATCAGGAGAAAAATTGCGCGGCGATGGCGTCCGCGTGCACGAGGTCAAGGAGGAGCGACGAATCTGCGAAAAGCACCGGGAAGCTCGCAACGACGAGCACGACAGCGACCCTGGGAACCGTCCTTCGGTCTCGGGGTGTGGCTGCTCGAGAAAATACTTGGGACGCAGACGCGAGCTCCATTATGCGGCTCGTACAAGCAGCTCAACCGCGCACAGTTCTCATAGGTGTAGCGCCAAAACTACCCTTTCGCTAGACCGTAAGTAACAACAAAAAATGAGCGGTTTCAGGCGGGAGCTGAAATTTTCGCATGGAACCGGTTTTCCTCTCTCTCGCTCTCTATCTCCCGGCGTAGAAAACCGGTCGCTGCATCCCGTGCATCGCGCGTATTCGTAGCTTTGACGGGGTGAAACAGGTAGCTTAATCGACTTTCGTACGTTGACCGAGTTTGCGCGCCCGGGACTTAACCGGTCTACGCGTACCGTCAATTTTTCCATCCTAGCAGCCGCGCCACGTTACATTCAACTTGCAGCAATCTTGTTTAATCCATGCCGCGGAAATTGATTAATTTGAACGATTGTGGAATAAAAAGCGATCGACCAAGGCTTGCAGTCGCAGGTCGCCTTGCGCGACACGCGAAACGCCTCTGAGATTTCACTGGCCGCGAGTTATTTACATAATTTATTGTAATCGCGCGATTAAGGTGTAACGGGCGTGAGGTAGCCGCTGTGGCGCATCCTACTCGATCTCTCGATCTCTCTCTCTCTCTCCCTTTTTCTTTCTCTGTCTGCCGTGCGAGTATTGCGTTTTGTCGGGAAAACTTGACCCACAATCGCGCGAGTCTCTTTCGCCAGCAGAGAGCGAGTAAAAGACCGTTACGATGTGCACGCAACACAGAGAGAAAGAGAGAGAGCCTTGTTACGTGCCGTATTAGAAAAAAATGATAAAAACACTTTGTGTGTGTGTGTGTGTGTGTGTGAGTATATGTGTGTGCGTGTGCAGGCTGACTGGCAATCGGGTTAACGAGGTTCCGCTGTCGCTGCCGCCGCTACTGCCAAGTCGAGCCAAGGTTACCCGCGAGAAAAGCGTTGCGAGATTATTGGCATTATTTATGAGAAAGCCTTTGACGGCGATGCCGACGTTACGACGCGTTGCCGCATGTACACCCTGCCTGCATGTCTGCAGCACACCAAGCGTTTCGTACGCTTCCCGTGCGCTTGTCACTGACGGCAAATCGTTGGGAGGCGCGACGATCAGTCCTCGCTTTCGTTCGGCTTGGTCGCCAAGCGAGAAACTGAGCTGGTGGAAAAGCAATCGCAATTAGCGTATAATGGCAAAAGCGCTAATTCGCTCGGCTATGAGCGCGAGTATTTCCGGCACCCACGCGCGCGCACGCGCGCGAGAGAGAGAGAGAGAGAGCACGTTCTCTTTGCAACGTTAGATAATAGTCATTTCAGCCCAAGGTATCCCCCTCCGCCGCGCGAGCGTAAGAGAAGTCGAGTAACGACACGCGAACGCAACTGGCGTGTGCTTTGGCTTTCGAATTTTCCGCGCGCAGGAACCGACGACGGCCGATGCCTGGCATGAGAGGCCGGGCGCGCGTGGCACATTCAAGGCTCGAAGAAGGAGGCGGCGCGCACACACGACTACCAAGAAAGTCCGAGCTATCGCAAGGTCAGAAGCGTTGCCCAATTTCCTAGGCGCGCGCGAAGGGAAATGAGCTCCGTTTCGCTACGCTTCGTGCTGTCTTTGCGAGAAACTAAGCGCGTAGCGAGGACATGACACGGCTGGGATTTCGAGAGCGAGTCGAGCTCTCTCGAGCGACGTTCTAATGGACAGCGAGCCGCGCGGCTAATTATAGAAGGCCCGTTCGAGCGTCGCCGGGTGAGCCTGATTTTCAAAGTCAGAAAATGCTTTCGCCACGAGGCGCGTCGATCGACCAGTCGCGAGAGAAGAATCCGTGACCCACATGGAGACGGCACCCGAGCCGAGCGTCGATAGCGCTGCCGCGGCGCTCTTCCGCTGTTATTCGCGCGAGCATTGGCGTGTACTTTGATGTACGCTCTCGGGCGCGAAAGGAAAGTTCGTCTCCGCCTTTCGTCGTCGTCGTCGTCGTCGACGTCGTCGTCGTCGTCGTCGTCGTCGTCGTCGTCGTCGTCGTCGTCGCGTCGCACACAGCCGCTATTTCTTATGTAAATATGGAGCGTGTTGCAAACTTTGCCAAGTTTCAACACGTGTTTTTGCATACCTGAGTGCCGCACGTTTCGCGAGCGCGCGCGAGAAAACTGTTTTAGAAGTATAAACACGGGGGCCCTCTTTCTGCCCTCCCGTCGCGCGTCTCGCGCTCTTTACAACGCAGAATCATTGTTTGCCTACTTATCGCGCAATTATGAGACTGCTGTGGCAACGACGCTTCGGCTCTCCGGCTGCAGCTCGCCTGCAACGAAGAGGCGAGAAAAGAAGGAGGCAAATTACGCTCCTTGCCGCGGTTACATAAACTACGTAGCCGGCTAACTTATTCAGCGGAGAAGTGGATCATTTCTATCGACGGGGTCGAGTGGACAGGTTGCGATTTCCGTCCAAACTGGTGAATCGACGAGGGCTGCGGGACTCGATCGCGACGGATTCTGGCGCTCGTAGTTGCTGCAGTGCGACACGCGTCATTCCGCAAGCACGGCGAATTCGCGCATCGATACTCGGCGAGAAGGGGGTGGGTGCGGGTCGCGAGTTGACCGGGCGGCGCAGGAAAGACGATGAGGATTCCGGCGATAGTCACAGCGGATCGTGACTGCGCGAGCGAGCAGCGGCCACGTCGCCACCTAGGCTGAAAAGAGAAAGGAGAAAATTGACGGCGGCGAGCTTCTTCTGCGGCGTCAATGGCCGAGAGAGAGAACGCCTATGATACGCGCGCGAAGGACAGTGCCGGCGATGAATAAGGGGAGAATGGCGGCGCGAGCGAGAATTTGGCAACCTCGCGCGTGGCGCGTGAAAACTATTCGTCCGCACGCGCGCACTTCTCTTTCTCTTTATGACAAACGCAGACCTATAGCTATCGTTTGATTTCTATGAGCCGACCGAGAGCGCCAACAAAAGAGAGGGAAGCCTTGTGAAAGTTACATCAGCAAGGCTGTCAGCACACTTGCGCGCGAGCAATCGTTACGTTACGCGTGCATGCAGTCGCTGCCCCTATATGCCGCTGCGTGCCGCCGCGCGCAATCTGTCTGTATACGCATATACATGTATAGTCGGACTCGCTAGGAACTACGCTTCGCGTGCTCTCCTCGCCACGCAGGTCTCCCGCGGAGCTGGCGCTCGCTCTCGCGGGCCCGTTGCTGCGCGCGGCGAGGCTGTCACTTTCGATTTCGCCCTTGACATTACGTAAAAAACTGCGCGCGAGCGACTAACTCCCGACTCGACCGGTCCGTGCGTGCTGGCGCCGGCACCAGTACCTCGGCTTTCCGAATCGCTGACGCGTATCGCTAACTGTAACCTCGCGTCTGCACTCGCGCTTGAAACGTTGCCCCGGCAGTCCGAGCTTGCGCGCTGCGGCTACGATAGCCGGACCGTTCGGGAATGCCGCGCCCGGCCATGTTTGCGCCAGCACTCATCGAAGATCGACGTACGAAAATTGGCCGTTGCCGCACGCTCCTATTGTTCCAAGAATAGAAATATATATATATATTCCGCGATTAATGCGACGTACCGTGCTCGATCGATCGCACAAGATTACAGCCGTGCAGGAGAATTGAAAGTAACGATACACTTTCTACGTGCACGACT